>NC_047130.1:33683158-33755881 GCF_009829125.3 Periophthalmus magnuspinnatus
TATCGGAATAGGGATGTCCATGCCAAATTTCAAATGTTTGTGACAAAGTAATTTTTTTTTTACGTACGTTTTACGTTTTAAAATTTCAAGGGGGCGCTGTGGAGCAATGTAATATTTGACAAATGTGAATTGCATATCTATGCACTCAGATTAAGATTTTGAACAAAACGTATATTAATGCCGGGAATTAGGACACTGCATGTTTTAGTTACAGGCCATTTAATACTTCAAAAAACTTCTTTTTTTTTGCAGGCTGGCCCCACCCACATTTTATTACTTAGAAAATTCCAAAAGAGTTGCTTATAATCCTACATGGGTCTAGTTCATTTTGACCAATTTGCAAATTTTTTGAATGAAAATCTGAAGCGCAAAAAATTCAAATGTGAGAGGTAAAATTTTGAAAAAATGGGGTTCCGCCCACAATGGCCGACTTCCTGTAGGGTTTAGGGTGGGGTCATAATATAATTTTTTTACTTGACATTTTTAGCCAACCTTGAAATTTAGGCCATAGTTTGATGAGTGTAGAGCATCTATTTAGTCTACAACAAAGACCAGTACTCTGAACCCCATTCATTTCAATGGCACATTTATTATGTTACCACGGCAACATGGTTGCAAATAGAGGTATGTTGTCATTGGCTTTTTTGTTCAGTTTGTGAAGCCAGATGTCCATGCCGAATTTCAAATGATTTTGAAAAAGTAATTTTTTTGGTCCTATTTAAAAATTAAAGGGGGCGCTGTGGAGCAATATAATATCTGACCTATGAAATTTTATATAATTATATTAACAAAAAGATTTTGAACAAAATATATATTAATGCCAGAAAATAGGAAACTGCATGTTTGAGTTGCGGGCCATTTAAAACTTCAAAAAACATCTTTTTTTTTTGCAGGCTGGCCACACCCACCTTTTATAACTTTAAAAAATCCAAGCGAGCAGCCTATAATCCCACATGGGTCTAGTTAATTCTGAGCATTTTTCAAATTTCTTGAAAGAAAATCCACGCCACAAAAAATCCAAATGTGAGAGTAAATATTTTTGACAAAATAGGGTTCCGCCCCCAATGGCCGACTTCTACGATGAAAAAGGTCTCTCATTGCCGTAATATATTTTGATTTTTGAGGTGGCGCTATTGAGTCATTTTGAAACATTACTTTTTTTGCATTATATTTTTTGCCAATCTTGAATTTTAGGCCATAGTTTGATGAGTGTAGAGCATCTATTTAGTCTACAACAAAGACCAGTACTCTGAACCCCATTCATTTCAATCGCACATTTATTATGTTACCACGGTAACATAGTTGCAGACAGAGGTATGTTCTCATTGGCTTTTTTGTTCAGTTTGACAAGTCAAATGTCCTTGTCAAATTTCAAATGTTTATGACAAAGTAATTTTTTGGGTACAATTCAAAGGTTCAAGGGGGCTGACATATGTAAATTGTATATCATTTTGTGTAGATCAAGATTTTAAACAAAATGTATATTAATGCCGGGAAATAGGACGCTGCATGTGTGAGTTATGCACACTTTAACACTTCAAAATATTGCTTTTTATTTTGAAGGCTGGCCACACCCACATTTTATGATGTAGAAAATTCCAAGACAGTTCCCTATAATCCCACATGGGTCTTGTTCATTTTGACAAATTTACAAGTTTCTTGAATAAAAATCCATGGTGCAAAAAATCCAAATGTGAGAGGTAAAATTTTGAAAAAATGGGGTTCCACCCACAATGGCTGACTTCCTGTAGGGTTTAGGGTGGGGTCATAATATAATTTTTTACTTGTCTTGACATGTTCTATGTTTGTACCAAATTTCATTTGTCTACGATGAAAAAGGTCTCTCATTGCCGCAATGTTTTTCAAATTTTGAGGTGGCGCTATTGAGTCATTTTGAAACATTAATTTTTTTGAACATCAAAATAATTAATTTTTCACCAATGTGAAACCAAAATGAAATTTGAAGAGGGCACTAGAGAGCCATTTTGTGAGAGAATGCCTTGATTTGCATATCATTGCGTTCAGCTCACAAATGTGCATAAACGCTGTATTAGCGTTTTCCCAACAAAAAATGTGTGAAAGAGAAATATTTTTTTGAAATATTCCAAAATTTGCGATTTTGTTGAAAATTCACCCTGACCACACCCAAAGTCATAATCAAATGTAATTGATAATCTTTAATCACACATGGGTTTAGTGGGATTTGGCCAAATTTTAAGTGTTTCTGATGAAAACTGTGCGAGAAAATGTCCTGAATGCGAGGGTGTGCACTTTTGTCATTCCTGGGTTTGATCCAATATGGCCGACTTCCTGTACAATTTAGGGCGGGGCCATAATATAATTTTTGTCATGTCCCAACATGTACTATTTTTTGATGTGAGTTTCGGATTTTTACGTTGACTTTTTTCCGAGTCGGGCTCCCATTGGCCCCATGAAAATCAAAGTTTGAGGTGGCGCTATCGAGTCGTCTTTCGTTATTTTTTCTCGGGGTCTTTTGTGACAATTAGAGCTCGTCGAGTTCTAATTTTTGACACCACTCACTGCCATGTCGGGGCGTGTTTACTACTTGATTTTTGCCATTTTCCGGGTTTCGGACGCGGTTTTAATGAGTCCCTCGCCGGGACGGAGTCCCAGGCTCGGGCCTAATAATAATACATTTTATTTATAGGGCGCCTTTCTGGGCACTCAAGGTCACCTTACATACAATATATACATATACAGACAGTTAAAATCAACATTTAAGAACATAACATATTATGATGCAGTTAATCCATTATGCTCTTATGCTTTGTTTGACACACTCACACACACCCACACTCCCACACGCACGCACGCACGCACACACACACACACACACACACACACACACCCGCACGCACACACACACACCCACACACACACACACACACACACACACACACACACACACACACACACACAGACCTTGGACACCACAAGATAATTTCATTCAAACCAATTGTACACAATATAAATGCAAAGTAGTCTCTTTATCCAAACTCTATTTAAAGATTTGTCTCAGTGGAAGTTATACTAAAGTTTGCAGTTTAAAAACTTTTCACAGTACCACTCAACATAACAGAATTGCAGGGCATAACAAGCTCCAGAGTGAACTTTGATTTGCTCTGAGTGAATAAAACAATTGATATTCTCCCGGCATGTAGTCTCCACTGTTGCCCACAGAGGGATAGATCCAAGGCCACACGCAGCAACTCAGGGCTCATCTCTACAGCTGTCATTCAAGTGCCTACAGCCCGCCACATTTGGTGGTTTTCTAATCTTGCTGCTGCCACCAGGAGATGGGGCGAGCTGACCCCTATCATCCCCACAGCAGTGCCACATCTCCATCTTCCTCCACACTCTCTCTTCCGTCTCCACCTCCACCGGGCCATCCACCTGCTCTCCAAATGTCACCGCGATGCTCTGGCCCCACAAACGCTCACCTCACCAGGACCTGCCTGACCTCCTGCTCCCTGGTTCCTGCTAACCCTGGGCAAGGCCTCCACTCTGACCTACTGCAAACTCACTGTGCACTCTGGAGTGGGCCTCTGAAGCCCCAGTGCACACATGCCTTCAGTCTATAATTCACCCTAGTGCTGCATCGCAGAAAAGCTGGGAAAAAAATCAGTGAGCTAGAATAAATAACAAAATACACTCAGTTTCATTGGCATAGGATTTTTCTTTAATACACAGTCTACAAAGATTTCCAGTTGGGCTAAATAAGAATACCTGTTTTTCTTTTATAGGTTTTTCATTAATAGGGAGTATTTTTCATGTGCTCATGTCATAGTCTTCAATGTCACTTTTACTTGAGCTATTTACTGTAAAATCCCTCTGAATTTATTTCTCATTATACTGTATAACTTTTTTGCATACTTTTTTATATATGTTACAGTTTGTTTTTGTGACTTACTATGCATGTACCCCAGCTTTGACACTGACACTGGAATGAGAGGATTGTAAGGAGTTTCTGACAAAAATAACAATGACATGGTGGTTAAGAGTTTGTAAAAATGCCATATGTTCATGTTCACTCTAGTTAACTTTCACATAACAGGTTTAGCAATTCTATGTATTTTTGCAAAGGGCAACTTTGTTTTTACTATGAAAATTGATTGAAGAGAAAAAAGTTTTGAGCCAATTTGCATGTAATCTAAAAATTCCCTTTAGCATGAAAAGAATCAGTTGTTGGGCGCATCAGAGTCTGCAAAAAAGTCTCTTCCATAAGCAAATATGGAAATATTCCACTGAATTCTAATGAGAGCCACTGCACAGTTTCATCTCATTAATAAGGCAGCACAGCCCCTCGTGAGCATGTGAATATAAAGGAGAAACTTGATTTAAATCCAGTTTTAACTTAAGTTCCAAAGCCATTTTGTCCCAATTTGTGGAGATATCTTACCACCATGCCCCTTAATGTATCATATTTAAATCTGTACCCGAGATCCTCTCCTGTAGGGTTGAAAAATAGCATTTGCAATTTAAATCACAATATTAAAAACACTATTTAAATTGACAAAGTTTGTTACTATCATATTAACTCCTTTCAAATCTACTATATTGGGAATATAGTTACATGTTTTGAATTGTTTTAGTTATTTATAAGTTATAGTCTGAAATATTGTAAAAAAAAAAAAAAAAAAAAAAAAGCAAAACACTTAAGTTCAGAGTAAACAAGGGCATTTAGTCTATAGTTTATCTAAACTGAGAGACTGTAATTACTCTGTGATTGCTTTTTCTTTATTTCATAACCACATAACAATATAGAATTCTTATTATAGGCTAATCAATAAATAAATGAAAGAGAAAGCCTTCACAGATTGTTATGGTTGTGTTTGTTACTCAGAAAAACAAACATGAACTTACAGCTAACTGTATGATCAAGTGACCAAATGTTTTTAACACATGTGGAGAGGTTCTGCCATGTTGAATCTCACATTCTCCAGCTGCCCTGCTCCTCGTCACAAACACTGGCCCAAAACTCAAAACCTTGATTACTGCTTCTATTGGTGGTCTGGTGAGTTAGGGTTTCGAGGATAAGTAACAAAGTATATAAATAGCTGTGTAATAAGGCTCCCATTTGACCCTCTGGCACTGTCCGTCTAAATCCTATCGACTGGATCAAAACAAATTGTACTAGCCGAAAGGTACTTGTTATCGCTCTCCTCCATAGCCTCCCAGTCCCTCTACACTCTTTCATGGCAGCCTAATGAATGTAGATGGAGCTCTGGGGGACGCAGTGGTCTTATTAAGGTGGGCTATATGCTATGCGGTGAATGCTTACTTTCCAGGCGATTCTGAAAGGCTCAAGTCTCCCCCACTTCAATAAACACAAGCACTATAGAGGTTTGTTTATTAGACCCACCTTGACTTGACCCAAGCACCCAGGGACAGGCAGCGTGATTACCTTGGTGTCAGAAAAGCTCACCGCAGCCCACCTCTAGTCCCTTTGCTTCCTAAATAGATCACGATCCACAAGACAAATGCAAAATACAAGGACAGACGTGTAAGGCTTCAGATGAAACAGTTTATTCAACGTGTTAGTCACCAAACAAGTGTTCAAAAGAGAAAGTGTTGCAGCAGCCTTGAGACCATAGCATGTATCAGCTGACAGCTACAGTAAACTCAAATGATTTTATCAATCAACCAACCAATTTGATCACATTTTATGTGCACTTAGGGTTGGTAAGAGAGTAAGCGGAAACTAAAGTCACCTGCTTCTTCTAAAAGCTCACACTGTGATTGGTTAAATCCACCTGTCACTCACTCAGAGCATGACAGAGACTGACCAAGAGGAGTGAGTGAGGGAAAGTGTCTGTGTTTGAATCATGATTTGGCAGCAGATTGCCATAATTTGATGTTCATCTTTATAATGCCCAGCACCAAAATGTATTGACATAAAGTAGACAACAAGATAGGCTATTTAATACCAAGCAACTCGTAGGACTGTTTTTATACTTTTGTTTTGATTTGTGGGTTAAGAACATGTTTCCAGTTTCAAATTTGAATTTTGAGTTTTTGAAAACTGACTTTACTTAAAATTTGTAAGTACCAATGACATAAAAAAAACCCCATATAAAACTATTCATTCTGCCTATGAAAAAAGTTCAAACTTCAGTGGAATATGGAAGGTAATGATAAAGATTGACACATAAATGGCAATGAAACACTTTGTGTTGCAGTGAGCAAACTGTAAATGTTTTTGCACTGTTGATGCATTGTAATGCATTGGCCTAGTACCATATCTAAAACTCACAGAACTGTTGTGAAGGTTCCAAAACATACTAGACAAGACACAGATCTTACCATTCCAGGTATTCCCCCATAATACTACTATGTGTCTGATTGAAGCCCCAAAGCCTCCTGTTGTTTGTGCCATGTTGAACGGCTGTCCCTGCAGCATGGTGGGCTGTTTGTCCTCAAGTGCAATGAGCCTCGTTATTTCAATGTGTAGTCACAGCTTCTGCAGTTACGCCCAGGGATCAGCCCATCTCCCCATTACTGACAAATTGCTTTGAAAGGTCTTGTCCCCTGCATACAGACACACTACCACACACTGAAGTGGAGAGGCTTACTGTACTGGCTCTGTCTTTTGTTGCATTACTGTTGCAATGGTGAAGAGTGTAACATACATATTAGGTACTCCATGTCTTCGTAGGCATAAAAGCATGAGGCTTGACTAATTATATCAGCTCTTGGACGGCTTGGTGAGAAATCTGGGAAAATACATAGTACCATATTTTCCGGACTATACACATGTTGGTACCCGTCGGTTAATGAAAGAAAAACTCACAATGTTCACAGAAATAAATTGAATCTGACAAAAGTAATAATAAATAAAAATTATATGAAATTTAACTAGTGATGGGTCCAGCAACATGGCACATGTGTCGAGCTTATAGAGCGAAGCCCTGTATCGATGCGCTGCGTCGCTTTAAGAAAAAGTCACGTGACTGATACTGCTACTGTTTCGCTCGTCTCTGACACGCCAAACTGTGTTTAAAAGGTACTGCATCTGCATCTTTCAACGGGATGAATCACTGTGAAAAGAAGAAACTTACCTGTCCAAAGATTAAAAAATACTTTCCCTTCTACATCAACAAAATGGAGCCCGAGAGAAAGCCCGAGAAGAAAACATTCCGCTGTGTGGGATCATTTTGATCTTTTAACAGCAAAAAAAAAGGTAACAGCATTTCCTTGTTTCCACTTGATCTATCAGAATAAAAAAAAAAAAAAAAAAAAAAAAACACAGAGCAATGTGACTCTCAGTATAAGTTATTTATTTAATTTAATGCAGGTTAAATGCCGCATCTGTTCAACAGAACTATCATAAATCAATAAAAGCACCTCCTCAATGCTCAGGCATTACAGAGCAAAGCATGAAAATGAGGAAGTGCCAAATACACCCAGAATGAACACAGGTATACAGACATTGAACAGCTTCCTCATCGTTGCTATATTAATATGTTTTATTATTTTTGAACATCAAGCATCTAGGAAGACTGCTTTAGACCAGACAGTCCTGAATTTTATTATAAAGGAGTGCCAACCCCTCAGCATTGTGGAGAATGAGGGGTTCAGGGAGCTCATTCACCATCTTGAACCATCATACATTTTGCCAACCAGAAAGATTTGTCTAGAAAATGTAGCTGATGTTACTCATCATATAACATTTAACTGAAGTACAGTACATAACAAATTTATTAGATCTTCACCTGATTCAAGGTTTACCATAGGTAAACAGCACTTGTGATCATCAAAGTTTTTATGTTTCTGAAATCCATTAGTATGTGCATATTACTGAACTGACATGACATTTTTAATGCTAAAATAAAACTAGTGCTCTGATTTATTTATTTTTT
Organism: Periophthalmus magnuspinnatus; assembly: GCF_009829125.3. Taxonomy (NCBI): domain Eukaryota; kingdom Metazoa; phylum Chordata; class Actinopteri; order Gobiiformes; family Gobiidae; genus Periophthalmus; species Periophthalmus magnuspinnatus. Next base: position 33,691,039 of record NC_047130.1, read on the forward strand.
TTTATTTTATTTTTTTTGCAACGTACAGTTATTAACATCCTACATAGAAAAAAAAGAATATTTGAAAATTTTCAAATATCATGCCTGAATAATTTCTGTTCAGTCTGTCACCTCACAGTTGGTTATACAAACTGTGAATTTCAAAATGGCAAAATGCAGAGAACTTCATAATGCTGGATGTTTTCTTGCTAAACAAGTGTTCTAATAAATGTGTTAAGCACTGTATATTGATTTGATTTTGTTTCATTTTCAGACTGTCAAAGAAATGTTGCACAAAAACATGCAGAAGAACTCGAACGAGTGAAAATGGAAGTACAGCAAGCTGTGGCAGTGAGTACAACAGCTGACATGTGGACCTCTTTGAACATGGAGGCTTACTTGTCTCTTACCTGTCACTACATTAATGACAATATGCAGTCGTGTACATCTGTGTTGGGAGTGAAACACTTACCACAAAGTCACACTGCTGACAATTTGGCTCAATTCAAAAGGGGCATAATGGATGACTGGGCCATAACAAATAAGGTAATGTGTCTTGTGACCGACACAGCACCTAATATGATTGCAGCAACAAGAATTCGCCAAATTCAGCATTCAGTTTGCATTGCACACAAACTAAATTTAATAGTTCAGAAATCATGCGATCAAATCCCTGAACTTTCATTCATTAAACACAAATCTAGACAAATCGTATCAGCACCACAACCAAAGAAAAGCTTGCTCAAGTGCAGCAACAGATGGGACAGCCCGCCCTGAAACTTTTCAAAGAGGTACCAACATGTTTGAACAGCACATACCAGATGCTGTCACGACTACATGATGAGAAAGAACCAGTGTGGGTATCTCTTAAAACAGACTTAACTACACTTATGGCTGATCAGTTTGACATCTTAAAGGAAGCACTTCTTGTGCTGGCCCCTTTTCATCAGGCCACAGTGGAGTTCCCTGAGGAGAGGAGAGATAAAAGGTCATCCCCATGATTAAAATGCTATATTGTGCACTTGAGCGTAACTCTTTACATTTACACACACAAGCAGCCACACATCTCCATGACCAACTTAGACATTGTGTCACAGACACTGCTTTAAATCTGAAAACATTAAGTGTGTTGACCCTATCAACACTTCTAGACCCTAGATTTAAAACACTCATTTTTTGTAGTTCCTCCAAGTGTAGTGAGGCAATTAATTGACTAAAAATGGAGTATGCTGCAGTAATTGTCCACACAACATCTGAGCCACAGCCTGGACCTTCATCAGAGCAGTCACCCACTTCAGGCATGTTGTTCAGTGTTATCAGCTTATTTGTGCATTTATTTTGTTGTTAACATGTACTAATTTGGAGTAGATGACAAAAACTAAAATTCCAATGTTTTTTTTTAATTATTTCAGATAACCTGTGGCAGCAGCTCGATGATGAAGTTGGCAGACAATCTACCAATGCAACATATAAAAATAAAAATCTTTAATAAAAATTTAAAAAAATCCCAGAGTGAATGACATTTAAATTGGTAAATTACATTCACAACACTTTCACTTGTCACATAAGATGTAAAATAATACCATAAGAAATACAATAACTTAAATAATAGTCTGTATACAAGTATGACTAGGTCATTGACTCAGTGTGTCTGAAAAGCCACACTGAATCAATGTGAGTAAAAATAATGTGACCAAAGGGACATGTTAATCCAAGGTGTTGCCACTAATTAGTCTTGTAATCAGTCAGTGGCTATAGGGCTACAGTCACTGTGGTGATTGGTGACATGGTGTGTCACCAATCACCACCACCACAACCCATGTGTCAACATGGACCAGAGGAAGCAAAGGAAAGAGTTGTTAAAGGAAAGCATGTTAAAGGTAAAGTTATAAGACCAGCTCCAAGCAGCTTCATGTTCCTGTGACTACAGTTGCACATAATATTCAGAAATTTAAGATCCATGGGACTGTAGCCAACCTCCCTGGATGTGGCTGCATGAGGAAAATTGATGACAAATCAAAGAGACGAATAATACGAATAGTAACAAAACAGCCCAGAAAATCTTCTAAAGAGATGAAAGGTGAACTTCAAGCTCAAGGAACAACAGTGTCAGATCGCACCATCCGTCGTTGTTTGAGCCAAAGTGGACTTAATGGGAGACGACCAAGGAGGACCCCATTGTTGAAAAGAAATAATTAAAAAAAACTAATTGGAATTTGCCAAACTACATGTTGACAAGCCCCAAAACTTCTGGGATAATGTCATATGGACAGATGAGACAAAAAAAAAATGGAAGTTTTTGCCAAGGCACATCAGCTCTATGTTCACAGATGGAAAAATGAAGCATATCAAGAAAAGAACACTGTTCCTACTGTGAAACATGGATGAGGCTCTGTTATGTTCTGGGGTTGCTTTGCTGCATCTGACATAGGGTGTGTTGAATCTGTGTAGGGTACAATGAAATCTCAAGGGTCATGGGTCTTGCAACAGGACAATGACCCAAAACACACAGCTAAAAACACTCAAGAATGGCTCAGAGGAAAACATTGGACTATTCTAAAGTGGCGTTCTATGAGCTCTGACCTAAATCCTATTGAGCGTCTTTAGAAGGAGCGGAAACATGCCGTCTGGAAAAGCACCCTTCAAACCTGAGACAACCAGTGCAGTTTCCAAATGAGGAGTGGGCCAAAATACCTGTTGAATGGTGCAGATGTCTCATTGATTGTTACAGGAATCATATGATTGCAGTGATTGCCTCAAAAGGTTGTGCAACAAAATATTAAGCTAAGGGTAACATAATTTTTGTCCAGGCCTGTTTCATGAGTCTATTTTTTTTTTAATAATTCTGTTGAAGCATGGTTGACTTGTGGGTGTTTTGACAATTCCTGGAAGCTAACTTCATCCTGCTTCCCAGAAGATGTACTCTGTGCAAAGGATGTTGTGAAATGTTTTGAAAGTGAATGTCAAGATGACCTTTGTGAGAGGAACCAGATGCCAGATTGAGCTCAGATCCCGTCTCACTCCCTTCTATGGTCAGAGTTAGGTCCGGAGTTAGAGTTGTACCAAACTGCGTCAGGTGGGTGGACGGTCCGAGGAAGGGGTGGAACCTCCATTGGAGTAGATCTAATAAAAGTGACAGCCACACCCGATTCTGGGGCTTTTACTGGGGCTTTGGGGCTTTGTTGGGCATCTTTAGATTCAGAGCCCCTTGTTTCTTACTGAACTGGTCTAGGTCCTCTCAATTGGGTCTAACGAATGAGACACCTGATCTGTAAGCTAAAGTAATTTCTGTTCATACTCAACACTTCAATAAACCTGTGGAACCTTATTTCTGGACTCGGCTTCTTTCGAGAGAAAGCACCCACAGACTTTCACTGGTTAAATTTAATAGAATTTTTATGTATTATTACTTTTGTCAGATTCAGGTTATTTCTGTGACCATTGTGAGCTTTTCTTTCATTAAGCGACCAACAATTTTGTCCATGTGTGTACATCACACTGGAGTTTAAGTCACACCGGTGAAAAAAAATGATAATAATGAAGAAACAGACATATATGTAAGTGACACTGAATTCTAAGTCGCATTTTTTGGGAAAATTTATTTTACTAAATCTGAGACCAAGAACAGACATTTTATCTTTAAAGGCAGGTTATAATGATAAAATAGAGAACAACAGGCTGAATAACACAACAGCACGCTAATGTAACACATTTATATTTATTCAGCTACATGAAGCATAGACAGTGAACTGAATACATGTCTGGTTTGTTAACGTAACATATTAACAGTTAATCAGATAACTACACTAACATAACATATGCCGGCTTGTCCACAAACACAAGAGACAAGACAGTTCTTCTCACTGATGTTTACTGTGGTCATACTTCTTCATCACAGTTCACACCGTAGAACTGGCAAACACATCAAATATAGCATAAGCTCAGGCTCATATTACATATTGCACACAAAACTGCATATGAACGGCTGGAAAATATACATACCACTTTGACCTGCTAGGAAACAGACCGGTGAACCGAAAACTTTATATTTTACTTTTCAATTGTTTCTTAAATAGTGCTCTGTCGGGTAAGACTTTACATTAGCATAAAAGGCTGAAACGGAAAACAGGATGTAGTTTTCGTGACCTTAAACTAAACATTTACAATATTGTTCCATCCATCAATTTTCTTCCGCTTAGTCCCTCCAGCGTGTCCTGGGTCTTCACCGGGGCCTCCTTCCAGTGCTTCCTGAACACCTACCTCGGGAGGCGTCCAGGAGGCATCCTGAGCAGATGCCCGAGCCACCTCAGCTGACTCCTCTCGATGTGTAAGTCCAGCGGCTCTACTCCTAGATCCTCCTGTGTGACTGAGCTCTTACCATATCTCTAAGGCTGTGCCCAGCCACCCTGCGGAGGAAGCCCATTTCGGCCCCTTTTATCAATCTCGTCCTTCGGTCATTACTCACAGCTCATGACCATAGGTGAGGGTAGGAACATAAATTGACCAATATTGTTCCAAATGAAAAATTATTACCTTTATGGTCTTATAAATGAAGGGGAAATATATAAGAGGAAATTAAATATGAAATCTATAAAAGAACGATTGTTGACAAGTTAAGTACATTTTCTTACAGGTATTTCAAACCCACCAGCACCATCTAGAGGTCAAATAAGTGAACTGTAACATGTATAATCAACCGTTACATAACAAATATTTTTTTAGCTACATGAAGCATAAACTATGGATATGTGTCTAGTATGTTAATGTAAGATATTAGCAATTAATCAGATAACTAAACCATTGTCGTAATGACTGACAGGAAGACCAAAGATTCAGAACTCGGGTGAACAGTTTAACAATGTTTATTTACAGATAATGTTACCTCCTTAATTTTTTTCAGGGTTGGCTTTCCACAGACCACAATAAACCCCAGAAAACTGACCTTGTCCACATAGAACTCACTCTTCTCCGCCTTCACATATAGCTTCTCCAGGAGCCTCTAGAAGACCAGGCGCACGTGGTGCTGGTGTTCCCGTGGGGTCTTAGAAAAGATTAGAATATCGTCCAAAATGATTGAGAAAATCCCATAGCACGTCGTTGATTAAAGCTTGGAAGATGGCTGAAGCATTGGTTAACCCAAAGGGCATCACTAAGTACTCGAAATGTCCCAGAGGAGTTTTAAATGTGGTTTTGCGTTCATCCCCTTCCCTTATGCAGACCAGATGATAAGCGTTCCTGAGGTCTAGCTTGGTAGAGATGGTCACTTCGTGAAGTGGCGTGAAAACGGAATCAATGAGTGGCAATGGATATTTGTTTTTAACTGTGATATTGTTGAGGCCCCTAAAGTCTATACATGGCCGTAATGTTTTGTCCTTCTTGGCGAGGAAGAAGATTCCAGCTCCTAAGGGTAAGGAGGATGGGCGGATGATGCCAGCAGCAAGAGAGTTCCAGATATATTGTTCCATAGTCTCCCAATCGGGTTTGGAGAGATTATATAGATGACTGGAGGGCAAGGGAGCGCTGGGCAGGAGGACGATAGCATGGTCATATGGTCTGTGGGGAGGAAGAGACCGCACCCGACTTTTACTAAAAACATCCCGTAGATCATGACATGCGTTCGGCACGGAAAAGAGAAATCCAGTTTGTCCAGAGGGCAACTGGTGAGCGAGTTGGGCCCCCTGCTCGAGGCAGGGTAGATTGTAGGCAGTTCGTATGGCAAAAGAGACTCCACTCCGACACCTTTCCCTTAACCCAGTCAATTATGGGGTTGTGAGTTACCAGCCGGGAGTGACCCAGAATGAGTGGCGTAGTGGGAGCAGAAATGACATAGAACCCCCTGGTTTCATGGTGATTATCGAACAAGACTAAGGTAACAGGCTCGGTATTATGTGTTACCCTGTCCGGTAGCCTCCCATTAAAAGCTAGGGCTGTGAGTCGTTGCTTCAGTGGCTCCAACCCTACCCCAGACTGTTCGGCCATCTGATCTAGAAAGTCCTCCTCCACTCCAGAGTCAATGAGGGCCAATACTGGTAGGTTAACAGTTCGAAAGCACAAGGTAGCGTCGAGCTGAAATCTATTATGTTTCTTCTCTGGGATGTGTTGCTGACCCACCAGTAGGACTCCCAGTATAACTGATGGGCGCCTCCTTTTGGCTCAAGCGGGCAAGTTGCAAGGAAATCACCATGCCTCCCACAATACAGGCACTCACCAGCCTGATGGCGTCACAGACACTCCTCTGCAGTCATATGTGCTCCACCCAGCTGAATTGGCTCCTCTGGTGGGGGTGTCGCTGAGCATAGGTCGACATGCGAAGGAAGGGCAGGACGGTTCATGACCCAGGCAACTCTGCAGGCGATTGTCGATGTGGTCAAAGATTTTAGGTCAGGTGGGTCGTCTCGTGAAACCATTTCATCCTTTAATTTGTCACTTATTCCTTTCAAAAAGGCCGCCTTTAATACGCTCAGTCCAATCCACCCCCGCCGCTAGTGTCCAAAACTCGATGGTGTAATCTGCCACAGATCAGGAACCTTGAACCAAACTTAATAGGCAGAGAAAGGCGTCAGCTTGATAGTGTGGGTGATCGAAGACTAGTTTAAACTAACCCACGAATCCATCAAAAGTCACATGGTCTAACGCACATGTGTCAAAGTCAAGGCCCGCGGGCCAAATTCAGCCCTCCACATCATTTTATGTGGCCCTCGACAGGGTAAATTAAAAGGTTTGATGGTCTTAAAATCTCAATTTATCAGGAGATACACAGTTACACAGCCATAGTTTTACATTTAGGCAAATGCATATGCAATATTTGTAACTTGAATAAGTAATAAATATAGAAACAGTTAATTAACAAGTTGAAAAATTAGTAAGATTTATTTACATCTGGCCCTTTGAGAGCAGCCATTTTGCTGATGTGGCCCTCGGTGAAAATGTGTTTGACACCCCTGGTTTTTAACGCAATGTTAGAAAATTTTGCCTCTGCCCACTGGAGTGCTCTCCCCCTCAATAATCCGCACATTTACCATATCTTTGCAGTGTCTAAAGTAAAACAGGCTGGACGTTGTTAAAACATGAAGGAGCATTGAAAAAGAAAGCCCCCGACACAAGCTGGGCTGACCTGAATAAGGGTCCAGATCGGTGCCTCTCGATTCCAGAGTGCACCACGCCACGGTTGCCCTGGAGATAAGTGGCTGTGGAAGCTGAAGGCAGGAGAGTGAGCAGGGCGGAGACCTGGTTGGAGAGCTGAGTAACTTGCTGGGTCAGGGTGCGGTTACATTCACGCAGGGTTCGGATAGTTTGTTAGTGTTGCCCAATGATGACTCCGTGATGCGAAAACGCCTGATGTAACGTTTAAGTCTGATTGGTCTATGTTAGCCAGATCGTTCTATCGTACCAAATGACAGGGGGACCAAAGAATCAGAACTCGGGTGAGCAGTTTAACAATGTTTATTTACAGATAATATTATGCAAATGAAGATTGACAGAGCAGATAGTTGAGAGTGGGGTTGTGTGCAGTAGTCATCAAGCGGGTTGTGGGCAGCGGGGTCAGAGATGAGGAAGTCTGTACCGGTTGAGGTGAACTGAGATGGAGGGTGAGAGGTTCGTACTGATCATGGAGAGCTGGGTCAGACACGGAGGTGTGGTTTGGTTCAGGGAGCGGGATCTGGTAAGGAACAAAGATATCCAAATGAGTGCAAAAGGCATGAATGCAAAAACGAGACTGAGCCAAGCAGAGCAGTACCACTGAGGATACGCAGACGATCTGGCACTGGAGTGTCAGGTCCTTGATCTCTTTGTCCTCCCCAGGTGCATCTTGATTGCAGTGTGCATGGTAGGAGTCCGAATCTCCGCCCAGCTTCAGGCTCTCGAGCATAAAAAACAAGCTAACAAGTTTACTCTCAGTCTCAGTCCAAATAACTAAATCCATTTAATTCTTCATCCTTGGTGTCCCTTCTAAGCAACTCCACCTTCGGAAGTAGATGAAGCGCAGCTCCAGAAGTAGATGAAGTGCCATTTCCACGTGGCTTCCATACTGATACACAAGCTTATAGTGCCCTTGCGCAGTTGTCAGTGTGACAATAATGAAGATGTCAAATTCTTCACTTTTCACATACAAGCCGCATCTGACTATAAGTCTCACCCCCAGACAAACTATAAAAAAAATGTGACTTATAGTCATAGAGTAAATTGTTGTGAGTTGTGTGTATTCTTGTATGGGTGAATATATTATTTTCAAGTACATTACAAATAATCTATTAAAGCCATGGTATGTCTTTTTGCCAAAAAAAAGGACTAAAATAAAAGCTGTTTTTTTTTTCCCCTCATTATGAGTGTTTTTATGATACTGAAAAACAGAGAAACATGAGTCCTCCCTGTGAGCAGGACTGCATCTCCACAAAAAGAAGGGCCTGGAGGAGGCCTGCGTGTTTCCATGGAAATGTTATTCCTTTGGTTCTAAAATTGCATAAATATATGGCACAAAATATATCTATTTCCATTAATTTAATTTTCAGTTTCCATAGGATCATGTGGTTGATTTTCCACATACCATCACATTAAGACAAGACAATGTAGTTGAATAGGATCAAAAACCCTAAACATGTTACAGAGGAGATCTGTAGGAGAGGATCTTATTAAAAGTACAGTAGTTATTACGCTAACATAAAAATCTAATTTCCCCTTGTTATCTTTCTTCTTTTTAAAATAAAATAAATAAAGAAAATAACTTAGGAGTTAGATATGAACAAATCTTTCTGTAAAACTGTCCAAATATTGTCAAGTGAAATTGAAAATTGGTGTCTGCAGTGTCTCACTTTGAGGGTTTAAGTAAAGAACAAAGAGATATTGAAAGGTTTATTATTTTTTTCTGATATTGCAGTCAGCAGTTCAAACCCTGCTCGCAGTGTTTATTGTCATGTTGTGGGACTAGTTTGTTGTGACAAGTACAAGAACACAGCTTAATAGCCACACACTGCATTTTAATTAGTGTTATGTATGATGAAAGCACCCACATGCTTCTAATGAAGGGGAAGCAGATACTTAATCAACCATTACAGCACTAACACTGTAAATATATATTTTTTTCTATCTCTGCTTGTATGTAAAGAATAGGAGACCACTTAAGTCCCAATGAAATAATTGGCCACTCTTCCATAGGAACGTGTTTTTGCTGTAGTAGAACAATGGAGTTTGCTGGAGACAAATTTAAAATATTTATACCCCTTTTTAAATATTCCACAACCATGACCTATACAATACATATACAATACAAAGTGCATTGCCCACAAGAATGTTTAGTTTATTTTCCCTTGACCATACAACGTCTTTTTCTCTGGTGCTCTGCTGCATATAATCAGGCCAAACAGTGCTAATTGTACTGTTACAAATAGACAACAGCTGAGGTATGAAGGATTAGCTGTAGAAGATACTGTAGATAGATAATAGGCTACTTAATTGATCCCATTACAGGGGAAAGTAATACAGATTACAAAAGTGGTATTAGGTGTAAACTAAAGACTGAAGACTAAGTTTGAATGCCACTGATACATTTAGATAGTGACTTACCAACATGGCTTCTGTGAGATGTGACACTGGCCATTTGCCCCCACAGAGATACCATACAGACAGCTACCAGCAGCGCCCTTCTGCACATACTCTGTAGGTCTCTCTCCTGCATTCTGAAAGGCAAACATAATCACAAGACACTTTTAGTATTGAACTGCAATGTGCAGTAGGCCTATTTCTGAATTTCAGAAACATCATCAGACATAACTACAGCAACCAAGCAGGGACAATATTGACATTGACTATATTGATGTCCCTGAGCAAGTACATAGTACATGCTGATGTACTATATTTCCATGTTTTTTTTAGCTTTTGTTCTGGGTGTGTACCATTTCTTCAAATGCTGACCAGACACTACTAAAAAAAAAGAAAAAAATACAAATACAAATAAATAAATATGTGTGTGTGTGGGGGGGGGGGGGGGGGGGGGGGGGGGGGGGGGGGGGACTTACATTCACTATTCATGTAAGTCAAATACATTGAGCTAGATGTATCCTTGAAAGTCAAGGTCAGAAAATTGCATATCACAATTTTATCACAAAATCCACTTCAATATTTTGCTGTCAAAACCAATAGCGAGAATGTGTGGAATTTAATTGCATAGTGCAGTGTTTCCCGACTGAAGGCCAAAGTAGCATTGCAGAGGGGACACCAAAGGTTGTCCATACAACAAGCAAGAAAGAAAATAGAGTTTTGAATTAACTTTACATAAGATTTGTTAATTTGTTTATATTTCTTTAATTTTGTATTAATCCCACAGGAAATGTGTTTTAACATATCAATTTAAGGAGAAAACGAAAACGTGACTTTTTTTTTTACATGTAGTGTAAAAATATTATTAAAATGGCCCTGTGTTATCTTCATATGGCTGCGTGGCACAGCAGACTTTGGGAATGGCTGGTACAGCACACTACAAGCACACAAAGACAAAACTCTCTTTTACAATTCACTGCATTTATGTATTTATTTATGTTGTTAAGAATTGAAAGAATCAATCATATAACATTTTACAAAAGATAAAATAAATAACTTCAAGTCCACAATGAAGTAGGAGGAAGTAGCATGAGATATTTATTGAGCATCATGTGATTGTGGAGAAGAATTTGTTTTTGTCCTTTCGTACATAAACAACCAAAAAAACAAAACAAAAACAAACAAACAACATGGGATGTATCAGCATTAATAGTGTTGTCTGCGCATAAGCAGTTTTATTTGTAGCTCTGTAAGTTGTTTTTTTTTTATTTTTTTTAATCCTTTTCTTGCCTGTGTATGTGCTCTTGAAAGCTGTGAAGGTGGAGGAGTGGTGCTTCAGTGTCCACAAATCTGTATATAGTATGTTATCATTCACAGTAACCAGTAGGGCAGGGTGAAATATAATTGAGTCGTGATCTAATTCCTGTGATGCTATTTTGGTCATATCATCACAGGATTCCACATTTCTCTGTATGCTCAAACACAGACAATTTTCCCACTAACTTCTTCTACTGCTTGACCTCCTCATCAGTGACACCTGGTTTTAACTGATCCCAGTCAGGGAAGAACAGATGACTTGATTTTGCCCCTTAAAGGTCACTGAAAAATACACAGTGAATTGTAATAAAATAGGAATTGTGATCTGAAGATAGATTCCTGTGAGAGAAATTTAAGTATATTCATATTGTGAAGAAAATATTTTTTTATCATATGTGTTTAAATGCATTTGATCTGTGTCAGTCTGTCAGACCCAGACCAGACTTTAATGTGTGAAGGCTCTGTCTCCATCCCACAGGAAACTCATTTTTGTTCTACCTGTCTAAGTGTGAAATTTCATTGTCTCATGTGTGTGAAACAAAAGTCACAATGCTTTGAAATGTATGTAGCTTTGGAGTAGGCAACGAAATAAGGGGACTGGGGGACAATGGCCGGGAGACTGCCAGTCTGTGTTCAGGACAGGCCTGGGCCCTGTCCTGTCTGTATCTGCTTTAACAAAGAATAAACCTTTTTTGTATTTTAAAATTCACTGGGCCCGGAAATGGATTGCTTATCATGTAGAACTATAGAAATATAGAATTTTTTCCACAACAACAATAATGGTGTCCGAAGGGGGATCCACGAGTGGTCCTCCAGAACACAGTGAAGATGGAATTTTGTCTTCCTTTTGTTTTCTGTCCTAATGCACGGAGCTTTCACTGTTAACACTGAACATGTGTCATTCATCCATACCTATGTGCAATACTCAAGTCACTTTACGAAGATGTTATATTAGAGTCTATTTTTAGTTTAATTTTAAGTATATATTTTTTAAATTTTTTTAAAGTATTTATCTATTATCTTGTTTTATTGCATGTACCATTTTCCTTCTGTTCTTTAACTGTGCGGTGCAATACTGGAATTTCCCCACTGTGGGACTAATAAAGGCATATCTTATCTTATCAAAGAAGAACATGGATGGACATTGGTTTCTGTCCTGGATCGCCACCACTGCATTCGAACAAGTTTTCCTTCGTGAACTTTTGCAATACAAACTTTATTTAATTTGAAAAGGAAATCTTCATCTACAAAGACTGGTAAATCAAAGGACAATATATTTTGGAAATGCAAAATGCTTAATTGGAATTCACATTCTCTAAACAAACCCAACGGCCATAGTTCTGATCCTATACCATTTTTGATTCATCTTACAAAAGCTTCCCATATTCCCATATTTAAATTATTTGATTGGACTTTTTCAATGTTTTTGGCTCCAAAATCTCATGTGTGTACCACCATGCTGCCCTAACAACATGCTGCAATCCTAACACCAATGGCCCTCCCCCACTCCTGATTTCCTCACTTTTGGGATATAGTTGACAGACCACTCATTCTTTTAAGCCACTGAAACTAAGCTATTGGAAGTTACAAATGCTAAAACATCTAAAATGGGGAGCAAAACTTCAAGAGAGTATTCCCCTCCAGAAGGCCCCATTGTTGATTTTATTAGAAGAAAAAATGAAGATAGGAGGTCTTCAGAATTTGGACTATTCAGTAAAAAAAAAAAAGTTCATGCATTGGAAAACAAATTATGTGAAATTGAAGTCGAAATCAGAGAAGTAACATTTTTGATAGAAAAAAAAAATAGAAAACATTAAAAAGGAATGTTTAAATGTTAAAAATGAAGCTGAAGTCAAAATCAGAAAAACAATCCACAAGCCTTTTCTCTTTGAAGATGCAACTGAAATGTGTGAACTGAACCCACCCCATTCGTAGAACTCTTTGCCTCAACAGTTGACTGAAGTTTGACCCAGATCTGAACAACCCCCATCCAACCTGTCTGTCCGATCCTTCACCAAATAACTCTACAACACAGGACAATAATGGACTTGTGCGGATACAGAGGGAAACTTCTCACAACTCAAGACTCCACCACCTCCATCACAACAAGGCTATTACCCCTGAGCTTACAGACTGCACCACTGTGCTGAAGAAGACACAATGTACACTATGCCAGTTTTTGAAGTCTCTGGTCCAACATTAGTTTTCCGTTCTTGGATTTCTTCTGAAATATCTGCAGCCTATCAACATCTGCCCAATCCTACAGCATCAGGTCAGATTTTTGCTAAAGAACTTGACACTTTTTATCAAGATTTCAAACCTGCTATGAGCGAACTAAGGAGAGTGCTGATCCTGAAAATGAAACCTACTGAATGCCAAAAAATAGCTGATCAACACTGAACTGAGATGTTGATTGGAAACATGACTCCAGTACTTTGTTTAAAGAAGCTGTGAACTACATCTGCACAGCTATCACAAAAGCCTTTTTACTGCCTCTATTGATACTGACAAAATCCAATCTGGCAAAGAGACACTGAGGACCCTGAAGAGTTTCTCACACGTTTAACAGAAGTGAACACATGCAGTGGATTTGCAAGACCTGATCACTTAGGTGTGACTCCTGATGTTTGGGAAACATATTTATGTGTCATGATGCCTGCATTTCCTGTCCTTTTGTGTTCTCTCCCCCTCCCCTACCTGTCTGAATCCGGAGCTGGGCGGAGTTCCTGCTCCTCCCGTGCGCACCTGGAGCGCATTAGCACAATCATCACCACCTGCTGTCGAGTATATGAGGGCTCGGCAGATGACACTCGGAGCCAGACCGTCCGCGTGTAAACGTGAATGTTCCAGCTCAAGTTTGTATCCCGTTACCTGCCTACTCGTGTCTTACTGGATTTAGCTGTTTCCCAGATTTCTGCTCCCTCACTCGCTCCTGCTCCTGACCCTGCACTCTAGCTCCGGTACAGTCCACCCCTCGTCTTCGCCTCCTGTCCTGTCTTGGTCTCCGGCCTGCTTCTCGTCTCCTGCCCTGGTCCTCGCTCTCTGGATTACTCCTGCCCGGTTCCCCCTGGTCTCGTCTCCGGTCCTGTCTCGCTCCGGCCCTGGCTGTCTCCGTGTCTGCTCCGGACTACCCCCACTTGGCTTGCTCTGTTCCTGAGTCCGATCCTGTCTTCGTCTGGTCCTGGTGTTCCCCGTTTCTGCTCAACACTCCGCACGCCTGGTTCGGCGCCCGTGTGTTTAATGAACTATTGACTCATATTATTTCACAAACTGTTAATAAACACTGTAAAATTGCCCCGAGTATGCATTCCTTGGTCCGCTCCTGTACCTGCCGTTACAACATTTACGTAACTACTTCATCAATGGTCTAAAAAAAGATATTTCTTTAGCTGTGAAGAAAACCTGCATTGGCTGGAATGCTGCTCGCCTAACTGAACTGAAACAACATGCTACACATGCATACGAACAGCTAAACAGAAAGAAAATAATGAAACAAGAAATGCAGAAAGAGCTGCATATGGCAGTAGTGACTATGTACAATAAGACTGAACAACATGCAAATGAAAATCACCAACTGCATTCACATATTCATAGACAACTACAAACTCATCAGCCAACACATAAGCACAGCAAATATGGGAACAAAGCCAATCAAAAGAACAGGAGAAGAGTCTCCATCCCACAGGAAACTCTATGTTGTGCTACCTGTCTAAGTGTAAAATTTTATTATCTCGTGGGTGTGAAACAAAAGTCACTCTGCTTTGAAATGTATGTAGCTTTGTCATTCTGGTATAAATAGTCAGGACTCTGATTCTCGGGGAAGGAAGGGGAACTTAGACGGAGTAGGAGAGAAACGGGGGCCGGGAGGCTGCCACTTTGTGTCCAGAACAGGCCTGGGCCCTGTTCTGCTGTAACAAAGAATAAACTTTTTTCTGTATTTCAAAACTCACCGGGCTTTGCAAATGGATTACTTTTCATCTAGAATTGTAATTTTGTCCACAACATTCCCCACCTAGTAACCAGATTACTTTACTTTAAATGTAATTAGATCCCTTTAAACTGGCTCTGCTGCTACCTCGGGTGAGAGTATGTGGGTTGATTATCTTGTACTTCCAAATGTTTCTTGTGCACTAATACTTCTCATCTCCATTCGAGAGGCCTAGAGAGACACAACAAACGATGCAATCAGGGTCTCTTGTTCAGTCAAACAGAGCAGGCTTCTTCTTATGTAATGAACGTGAAAGCAAATGACATCTGCTTTAAATTTGTTCCTGTGGAACCACGCAAATTAGTCGAATGCTTGGATTCATGCGCAGAGATCAGTGCTAGTGTTATCTGGCACAGCTAGCATGAAGCAAGATGTTTAGCCGTGACTATCTTTGTACTCACAGTCAAGACGTGGCACACTATCTTAGCAGGAGATTTTCTTATAAACTTTACCAAAGTAAGCATTACATAAACTTCCTTGTACATCACAATTTTATACTTGAACCTCTAGACAATTACAAGGTTATTTTAGAACATTTCAAAGGGATTGCAAAAATATATTATTGTTAGTGGGAGGATATTCAGCAAAACATCACATTCTTTTTGTTAATATTTTCCTGCTCTTAACAAGAGGCTGTGAAAGACTGACCAGCAGAGACACTGAGTGTAATGTGTACTCGGCATCAGATGTGCACACACTAACCGAATGCACTGAGTTTCTACACTGATAGATACATTTATACTTCATTATCTTTGATGCAGTGAGGTATTGGAGCACCTGTCAGGACTGCAAGCCAAGGTTATGGCTATGACTGTTTGATATGGTGATCGAATAGTGACCTTGTCACAATCTGCTTTTTTGTAAGATCACCATATTGTGATTCCCTGCTTTTTTCTTTAATGCAGCTCTATGGACACTTTCCCCACCCACTCCTCCTATTGATGAGCCTATCATGGTCTGAGTGAGTGTCAGGTAGGTATAACCAATAACAGTGAACCTTCAGATAGCTTTAGTTACTTCTTGAAGATTTTAGAAGGCACATCATCCACCCCTAGTTATGGCCCCTATAGAAAAATGTATCCCCTTCATTAGACCCATCCTTTCTTCAACATTGCTAGGGCAACTGAACCAGGGTGATCACATGGGGCAGTGGGAATATCACTTTTGTTTCTAACCAAAACAGAACCTGCAAATTCCAACAGTATAAACACAACTTCATCTCGATAGAAATGTAATGACCTTTGCCTACAGTACAAGTAAAAATGAAATAGTCTGACCCATGCCAACTCGTATTCTTCATTTATAACTGTAGCAGTCCTTCCAGCCTCGCAGTGTTCAGGTGGTCTGATGGAGCGGGCTAACAGGAAAATAATTTCAACTGATGGAAGTGACAGGGAAAGCAGGTGGCTCATCACAACATGGCCCGATCAGGGAAAATCTATTTTGGTATAGGTTAATGCTGATTTCTACACGCTACGGGCAAATATACATATTTAGTTTGCAGATTAAATTGGAAGTAGCTACAGTGTCAATTTAAATTATTTGTCCATATGAGCTACACACAGCTCACTAACCTGTGCAACCTTAACATCGGTCTTAAAATTACTTTATTTAGTGAAGACATTGTTTATGTATTGAACTGTGCATTTCAGAGCTCAGTGTGAGCAAGAGATGATTGGCTCAGAATAACAGTGAAATAAAATAGGTTTACATACAGTGTTTTCAGAAAATAACATCCTGGCATATACATACAGTGTTTTCAGAAGATAACATCCTGGCAATAACAACCCCTCCCCGAACCGCCACCTTAACGTGGTGGAGGGGTTTGAGCACCCGAATGATCCTGGGAGCTATGTTGTCGGGGGCTTCATGCCCCTGGTAGGGTCACCCATGGCAAACAGGTCCTGGGAGACGGGTCTGACTAAGAGCGGTTCAGAAGCCTCACATGAACAGACAAAGAACAAGGCCAGTTACGTCGCCCGGACTGGCGTTACCGGGGCCCCACCCTGGAGCCAGGCCTGGGGTGGGTGCTCGCCAGCGAGCGCCTGGTGGCCGGGCCTTTCCCCACGGGGCCCGGTCGGGCCCAGCCCGAAGGAACGACGTGGGGCCGTCCTCCCGTGGACCCACCACCTGCGGGAGGAGCCATGCGGGGCGGGTGCAAAGTGATCCGGGCGGCAGTCGAAGGCGGGGACCTCGACGACCGGATTTCCGGACATGGAGACTAGCTCTGGGGACGTGGAACGTCACCTCGCTGGGGGGGGAAGGAGCCTGAGCTTGTGTTACCGGCTAGATATAGTCGGCCTCACCTCCACGCACAGCTCGGGCTCTGGAACCCAACTTCTTGAGAGGGGTTGGACTTTCCATTTCTCTGGCGTTGCCCGCGGGGAGTGGCGGCGAGCTGGTGTGGGCTTGCTCATTGCCCCACAGCTCAGCCGCTGCGTGTTGGGGTTCACGCCGGTGAACGAGAGGGTCGCGTCCCTGCGCCTTCGGGTCGGGGACAGGTTTCTCACTGTTGTGTCGGCCTACGGGCCAAACAGCAGTGCAGAGTACCCGGCCTTCTTGGAGTCCCTGGGAGGGGTACTAGACAGTGCACCAACCGGGGACTCCGTTGTTCTCCTGGGGGACTTCAACGCCCATGTGGGTAACGACAGTGACACTTGGAGGGGCGTGATTGGGAGGAACGGCCTCCCCGATCTGAACCCGAGCGGTGTTCTGTTATTGGACTTCTGTGCTAGTCACAGCTTGTCCATAACAAACACCATGTTCGAGCACAAGGGTGTCCATCGGTGCACATGGCACCAGGACACTCTAGGTCGGAGGTCGATGATCGACTTTGTTGTCGTGTCATCTGACCTCCGACCGCGTGTCTTGGACACTCGGGTGAAGAGAGGGGCTGAGCTGTCAACTGATCACCACCTGGTGGCGAGTTGGATCCACTGGCGGAGGAGGAAGCCGGACAGACCTGGCAGACCCAAGCGCATTGTGAGGGTCTGCTGGGAACGTCTGGCGGAGCCCTCTGTCAGGGGGGTCTTCAACTCCCACCTCCGGGAGAGCTTTTCCCTGATTCCGGGGGAGGTTGGAGACATGGACTCCGAGTGGGCCATGTTCTCCACCTCTATTGTCGATGCGGCTGCTCGTAGCTGTGGTCGTAAGGTCTGTGGTGCTTGTCACGGCGGCAATCCCCGAACCCGGTGGTGGACACCGGAAGTAAGGGATGCCGTCAAGCTGAAGAAGGAGTCCTATCGAGCCTTGTTGGCTCGTGGGACTCCTGAGGCAGCTGATGAGTACCGGCGGGCCAAGCGTGCCGCGGCTCGGGCAGTCACAGAGGCAAAAACTCGGGGTTGGGAGGAGTTCGGAGAGGCCATGGAGAAGGACTATCGGACGGCCTCAAAGAGATTCTGGCAAACCGTCCGACGCCTCAGGAGGGGGAAGCAGTGCTTCACCAACACTGTATACAGTGCGGGTGGAGAGCTGCTGACCTCGACTGGGGATGTTGTCGGGCGGTGGAAGGAATACTTTGAGGATCTCCTCAATCCCACTGTCACGTCTTCCGAGGAGGAAGCAGAAACTGGGGACCCAGATGCGGACTCGTCCATCACCCTGGCTGAAGTCACTGAGGTGGTTGGCAAGCTCCTCGGTGGCAAGGCTCCGGGGGTGGACGAGATCCGTCCTGAGTACCTCAAGTCTCTGGATGTTATGAGGCTGTCTTGGCTGACACGTCTCTGCAACATCGCGTGGCGGTCAGGGACAGTACCTGTGGAATGGCAGACCGGGGTGGTGGTCCCTCTGTATAAGAAGGGGGACCGGAGGGTGTGTTCCAATTACAGGGGAATCACACTCCTCAGCCTTCCCGATAAGGTCTATTCCAGGGTACTGGAGAGGAGAATCCGACCGATAGTCGAACCTCGGATTCAGGAGGAGCAGTGTGGTTTTCGTCCTGGTCGTGGAACACTGGACCAGCTCTATACTCTTCATCGGGTCCTCGAGGGCTCATGGGAGTATGCCCAACCAGTCCACATGTGTTTTGTGGATCTGGAGAAGGCATTCGACCGTGTCCCTCGTGGTGCCCTTTGGGGGGTGCTCTGGGAGTATGGGGTCCGGGGCTCTTTGCTAAGGGCTGTCCGGTCCCTGTATGACCGGAGCAGGAGCTGTGTTCGCATTGCCGGCAGTAAGTCAGACCTGTTCCCGGTGCATGTTGGACTCCACCAGGGCTGCCCTTTGTCACCGGTTCTGTTCATTATATTTATGGACAGAATTTCTAGGCGCACCCAGGGGCCGGAGGGGGCCTGGTTTGGGAACCACAGGATTTCATCTCTGCTGTTTGCGGATGATGTTGTCCTGATGGCTTCTTCGAGCCAGGACCTGCAGCAGGCACTGGGGCGGTTTGCAGCCGAGTGTGAAGGGGCTGGGATGAGAATCAGCTCCTCCAAATCCGAGGCCATGGTTCTCGACCAGAAAAAGGTGGTTTGCTCTCTCCGGGTGGGTGGTGAGTCTCTGCCCCAAGTGGAGGAGTTCAAGTATCTCGGGGTCTTGTTCACGAGTGAGGGAAGGATGGAGCGGGAGATTGACAGGCGGATCGGTGCAGCGTCTGCAGTGATGCGGTCGCTGTATCGGTCCGTTGTGGTAAAGAAGGAGCTGAGCCGGAAGGCGAAGCTCTCGATTTACCGGTCAATCTACGTTCCTACCCTCACCTATGGTCATGAGCTCTGGGTAATGACCGAAAGGACAAGATCGCGGATACAAGCGGCTGAAATGGGCTTCCTCCGCAGGGTGGCCGGGCGCACCCTTAGGGATAGGGTGAGGAGCTCGGTCACATGGGAGGAGCTCGGAGTAGAGCCGCTGCTCCTACACGTTGAGAGGAACCAGTTGAGGTGGCTCGGGCATCTGCTCAGGATGCCTCCTGGACGCCTCCCTAGGGAGGTGTTCTGGGCATGTCCCACCGGGAGGAGGCCCCGGGGAAGACCCAGGACACGCTGGAGGGACTATGTCTCTCGGCTGGCCTGGGAACGCCTTGGGGTCCCACCGGAGGAGCTGGAGGACGTGTCTGGGGTGAGGGAAGTCTGGGAGTCCCTGCTTAGACTGCTGCCCCCGCGACCCGGCTCCGGATAAGCGGAAGAAAATGGATGGATGGATGGATGGATGGACATCCTGGCATCTGTGCTCTGCTAGATTCATGAATTACAATATAAGTCACATGTTATAATCAAGTATATCGCACAATGAAAACGCAAGGCCTTAGATTAATATTAACCCTGACTCCAACTCTTAAGATTAAGGTACATTTCACTATCAAATTGGTCTACTACATTTTACCCATCCCCCAATGCAGCTGGGACAACCTGTCAGGTGCAGTGGGCAACTCCACTGCAACACCTGATTTCCAGATCTTGAGCTAGGCTTGGTCATGACTATCTTAGCTGTAGGATTTTCCCTATTATCTATCTGTTGGGTTCTTTATACACTATATTTTTCTATAAACTGAACAATACATTTTAAATGTGACAGGTAGAGTGTGTGAAAGTAAATCAAAATAGGTCTTGTTCACTTGAGTTCATTAAACTAAGTAAATTACTTCACACTGTGTCAGCAGGTTTGCGTTGCATAGCAACACTTCTCCTTGTGCTTTTGATGGCCTGTTTTATCTGGCATTAGTGATCCTCACAGTCGACATTGTGAAAAGGGTTTCTCTTGATTACGCTTTAATCGATATCTATTTTGAAGACACAAAAACAGAGTTACGCAAAGCAGCCCGGGAGCAGTGTGAAGTCAATGGGACCAATCAGACACAAGCATGTGTTGATAGCTGATACATGACAAAGAGTGGACAGCTCAGAGCAGCTGGCTGTGGTTAGAGGGCACGGCATCGCCAGCACTGTTCACACTAGGTGTTTTTGTTTACCGCTTATCTAAATATGACACACAGTTGGTTATGTACCAGCAGCCATGCCCCAGGCCAAGTCTGCTCCAAGTGATAGAAGGAAATAAACAACTCGAGCAAAACTGAGAGAGAGAGAGAGAGAGACTGAGAGAAAGAACGAGAGAGAGAAAAACAGAGAGACAGAAACAGACAGAGAGAGAGAGAGACAGGGAAACAGAGAGCGAGATAGAGCTAGAGAGAGAGACAGAGAGAGAAATAGTATGTTCACAATTTATCATTTGTTTCATAGTACAGCATAAAAAAAAATCAATGTTAGCTAGATTCAGAGATGGTAAACATTATTAAACATCAATAACAATTAAATCTATTGTTACCTATAAGCTCTAAAACTGCCAACTTACTACACTAACTACAGAAGAGCTCCTTTATATAAAGAATGTCATCTAACACCTCTTTTTACAACTGATTTGGATTACTGTTTAAAAGTCTTGTATTGCTGTAGTATAGTATGAGTTGTTATTGCAATATTCTCCACTTGGTATATTTTGAGTTGTGTAACAGTACCTCTGAGGTCAGGCATTCCAGTCAGCTTTTTGACCTCTGTGGTTAGTTCATGACAGTTGATAAAAAATCAATATGATGTCTGAGTGAAGTAGAGGCACGTAATGTCAGAGAAGTGGTTAACAATTAAATAAGTTAGCTGGACGGATGCATTACAATGTAAACAGTATATAAACATCAATATGCAACACTTGATATATGGGCTGACTGTGTGATGTGTCAAGGCACAAAGAGCTTCCCAGGTAGACCTTGGTGCATTGATGTCCTTTATTCCCATGGAGCTAAAGTGGGAGGAAAATACATTGAAAATTATGATATGTGAATCAAGCAAGTTTTCCATATAACAAAGAAATATTACATTATGTTTGATATGATATATAGTGTTGTTATAATGTTGTAATGCAAATTCCACTTGATCTTGACAAATTTATTTTGGGTTTGTCAATACACTAGTTTTGTGACAAATTTCTTATATGGAATTGTATGTGTGAAAAATAATTTAGTTTTAGGTAGGAAATCTAAATCAATCCCTTAAGTCAATATTGTGCAGAAAAGTAATTTAATTCAGTGTTCAGACAATATTGATAATCTAAGCTAGTCCTGCTGTGTTCCCAGAGGCAACATCAGCAAGGAAGAAAACCATGCAACAGTATTCCGTCAGTGCATTTGTGTGTATGAAAACAACACAGGGAGAGAGTTTACATCCGGCTTTTGTAAAAAGATATTAAATGGCTTTTCCTTAGTAATAAAAAAGATATATTAAAAACTATAATAAGTACAGACAAGACAATGGCCTAATTGATTAGTGTAAGGACTTTACGTTTCATGGAAGATTTTTGAATTTTTACAGCTTCATTAACATCCAATTTAAAAATGTATATTCTTAAGATTTACTTATGAAAACCCTTGAATAAAAACCTTATCTATTGTTCCCATCCCATGATGCCAAAAAGCAAAACGGCCTTAAAAGGTTTAGACGGTTAGCTCCAGTGTTATTCCCAGCGGGCAGGATATAGTGCTATTTTGGAGTCTAGGTATATAGTTGCAGAAGCTCACAAACCTGTAGCTAAACTGTCCCATGGGTGCGGCGGCAGAGGTCATGTGAGTCCTCTGGCGCACATGGCTAGGGCCTCGACCTGCCGGGCACTCTGTATCTGCCCATCTCCTGCTGTGGTCTGCTGAGGTCCACTCACTCCTGACTCATCGCAGCATGCTCTGTGCCACCGGACACACGCTGCAACATAGCAAGATCAGATAGCTGTCATGCTGCATCACCACATCTCACTGTACACAGTCCGGCAGAACAAGCTTCACAAAGACTTGTTTTTTTTTTCCTGTCCTTCCTTACTTTCTATGCAAATGTTGCTGCAGTTCATGCCAGGCTCAATTCAAGCATAACAATGAGACCAGGATACAAAATTTTGAAACTGGGGAATTCATTTTTACTTCTTACAAAAATAGAGAGTAATAATTGGCCTCATATACATCTGTTGCGAGAATTCCTGTATGCAAGTACTGTATGTAATTAGGCCTGTTATGATAATACTATGTCGACTTATCATTCAATTTATGAAAGCTGGAACAATATATTTTGGGGCTCAATATTTATTGTGTGTACCATTTCTTTGCAATTGTTATTATTTTTAAGAATACTGGGATTATCCTGCATTAATGTTACTGTGTTAATGACATGAAGTAGTTTCATTATTATAATTTATCGTGGCATCGTAGCAATATATCAAGCTTCAAAATTTGTTATCGTTTCAAGCCTATATGTAACTGGCAATTTTATCATGAATTACTTGGACTACCCATATGCTGGTCATTTTGGTAATACCTTAATTTTCATTTCAATACCATAGTAGTATTGTTTAAAGTTCCCCAGCTCTACCATCATGTCATGTATGTCACATTCATGCAATACAGTAATAGCATATTGCAACAAACAAAAACAAGTTGTCATGATCCATGTTTTTCCTGCTCCCTGTTTTGCCTCCTGTCTTGCTCCTTCCCCTCCCTCACCTGCCTGAGCGGGACCTGGGCGGAGCTCCTGGCTCCTCCCACGCACACCTGGAACTCATCAGCGCAATCAACGTCACCTGCCGTGGGGATAAGAGGAGCCAGGACCAGGCACTTAGTGCCAGATCGTCCACGTGTCAACATGATTATCTTGCTTGTCCTTGCTTTCTGTATTTTTGCTCGCTGTACCTTGCTTATTGGATTTTGTGCTACCCTCCAGATCCTGCTCCCTGGACCGTCCCAGCTCCCTCGCTCCCGGCTCTGCTCTGACCCTGCTTCCCTTGTCTCTTGTCTTGCCTCTGCACTCCACGTCACTGGATCCTGCCTCGCACCCTGCTCCTCGCTCTGGCTCTGCTCGCCCTGTCTCAGTCCCTGCACTCCATGACCCCGGACCCTGGCTCGCACTCTGCTCCCTGCCCCGGTACTGCCCGCACCGTCGTCTCCTCTGCATTCCACGTTCTGCCCCTGGACCCTGGCCTGCACTTTGCCCACCGCTCATCGCCAGATCTACCTTCATTATTGTTCAATTTATAACTTATTGTAAATAAACACTGTAAACCTTTCCCCGAGTCCTGCATGTCTTGGTCCAATCCGCCTGCTTAAACAAAAAAGGCTTCCATAAAACAAAAACTACACAAGAGATATACACTTGATTATGGCAGGTATTATGTCCAGATCTTGTCAAGTGATGTCAAGGAAGAGTATTTGACAGATTGGAAAGTTTTGTGAGCTGGTCAAAGTTGAATGTGGATGTGTAGTTGGATGTGGGGTTGATAGATGCCATGTACTCGGAGATCCAATGTGGGTGTCTTGTCAAGCTGGAAATGAACCACTGACCTTTGGGTTGGCGGGGAAAAAACACTGAGCCTCTCAAAAACAGATTCTATTATTTTGCTAACATAAAATAGTATTTCAATTACTTGTGTGTTATTACATTCAAAACAAAGCCAAAACATGCAGTCAAAATTTGAAAGGCAGCCTTGATCCATCCAGCCATTTTCTTCCGCTTATCCGGGGCCAAGTCGCGGGGGTAGAAGTCTAAGCAGGGACTCCCAGACTTTCCCCATCCCAGACACATCCTCCAGCCGAGAGACATAGTCTCTCCAGTGTGTCCTGGGTCTTCCCCAGGGCCTCCTCCGGGTGGGACATGCCCGAAACGGCTCCCTAGGGAGGCATCCAGGAGACATCCTGAATAGATGCCCGAGCCACCTCAATGCTCTTCTTGATGTGGAGGAGCAGTGACTCTACTCTGACCTCCTCCTGTGTGACCGAGCTCCTCACCCTTTCACTAAGGGAGCACCAAAGGCAGCCTAAATTCAGAAAAAACAATTTATGCTGATAAATGCTATCTTATTTTAATTAACATTTTACTCTGAGAATCTGTTGATCTTTGGATAGTTTAGAGTTATTTGCATCAACAGCAAAGAGATGTTTTGATAGCAAGTCAGTCTGCATAGTTGGAATAGGATCGAAGTAATGCTAAGTGGATCTTTGAGTATTATTTCCACATTCCATCAAACAATATAAGCAGAAAATTATTCCTCTCCTTCTGAGTGATGTAAGCCATGACGGAATAAACAGCGCTCACTTGGTCAGTCTCTTTACTATTTACTATTTACACTGAAAAGTAACAATACTGTAAGTACCATTCAGAAACAGAAAGGTCAAAGAAATACCATGAAAATACAACCTTTGTGTATGAGCATATAGTGTTAGCAACCATTTGGGAACAACTTTTAATGCTGGGCCATAATGCTGCTCAAATATAAAACTGCATATTACACCATAAAGAGCCAAGTGCACAGACTGGAATGGTCCCTGCACTCCTTTCAACCTTCCTGTCTTGTCAGCTTTGCCAGGGGTACCATATGCACAACCATATTTTCCAACTTGTATTACACTGATTGTCAATATGGGTTTAGAGCCAACAGATCAACTTCATTAGCATTAATCGATACAATTGAGGAAATAACTAATTCATTAGATAAGAAAAAATTTGCAATTGGATTATTCATTGATCTAAAAAAAGCCTTTGACACCCTCAACCATCAAATTCTAATTCAAAAGCTACAGTTATACGGAATCAGGGGAGTTGCCTCAAAATGGGTAGAAAACTATTTATCAAACAGGCAACAGTTTGTGAAGCTGAATGAGAGTTGCTCACCATATCTTGATGTTACCTGTGGTGTCCCACAGGGGTCAGTATTGGGTCCGAAATTTTTCATTCTGTATATCAATGACATTTGTTCTGTTTCTAAGATGTTGAAGTTGGTTCTATTTGCTGATGATACTAATATTTTTTGTTCGGATGGTAATTTGCACAAACTAATGGAAACAATAAGTTCAGAAATGGAAAAGTTACAAGTGTGGTTTAAAAGAAACAAGTTAACATAAAATTTACACAAAACAACTATAATGTTTTTTGGAAATAGGAAGATAGATAATGAAATAAAGGTGTCAGTGGAAGGAACTATTTTAGAGAGAGTACAGCAGATTAAATTTTTGGGGGTAATAATAGATGATAAATTAAACTGGAAGGAACACATTAAATATATTAAAACAAAAGTAGCTAGAAGTATAGCAGTATTATCACGAGCGCGGGAAGTATTAGAGTTAAAATCTATCCAACAATTATACTTTTCTCTGATATTACCGTATTTGACTTATTGTGTAGAGGTGTGGGGGAACAATTACAAAACAAATATACAACCCTTAGTTATTCTTCAAAAACGAGCAGTTAGAATTGTGCACAAAGTGGGATTTAGGGAGCACACAAATGATTTATTTTCACAGTCTAGATTACTAAAATTTGAGGACTTGGTGGAATACCAAACCATGCTCATTATGTTCAAAGCAAGAAATTATCAATTGCCTCCAAACATTCAAAACTTATTTAGTGAGCGAGAAGGGAATTATAACCTTAGAGGAACGGCAAAATTCAGACACGCTAAAGTGCACACTACAAGAAAGAGCTTTTGTGTCTCAGTCTGTGGGGTCAGATTATGGAATGGGTTGAGTGAAGATTTAAGGCAATGTTCAAATATTAGGCAATTAAAAAAACTGTATAAATGTCATATTCTGTCCAGATATACCAAAAGAAAATCCTAATTAATGGTAGCAGTGGTTATATGTACACTTTTTTGTTGATAGAATGGTTCAGTGATGATGTACAGGAAAGATTATGGTGATTTTTGTGATAATAACATGAACAAGGAGAATAAGAATAACAAGAATAATGAAAATACTAAGAAGTAAAGTAAAAGGAAGCTGGATGAAATTTTTGTTCAAAGTTTGAATCAGAAGAACGGGGTGGGATTAAATAAGTTTACATTTCTTCCCACATCCCTTTTGAGAATGTTCAATGTTTTTTGTGGAAGATAATTTATTTTATTTTATGGACTGTAATGACACTTTACAGACAGTGTTAAATTTTAGCAGAAATTGTCCAACTTGAAAGTGACATATAAAACATACAGCAAGTATTTTATAATTGCAAATAACTGTAACTTTTAGACCCTATCGATCATTATAGGATCAAATATATGGCTTATACTTAAATGGAATATATTTATAATGGTAACTAAAGCAGACAAACTGCTAAGCAAGGGCATACATGATCAACTTTGTGTCGTAACAACTGACAGGGGGACCAAAGATTCAGAACTCGGGAAACAGTTTAACAATGTTTATTTACGGATTGTAACATGCAAATGAAGGTAGATGGATCAGACAGTTGATCCATTTTGATGTCCGCAGGCGGAGCCGCCGGACTGTGAAGGCTGGGTGACTATCCACAACCTGGGCGGGAGGAGGGGGATCAGTCGGTGGGCGTAGAACAGGTTTATGCTAGGATACATGGAACGTAGGGTGGATGCAAAGAGAAGGAGGGAATTGAAGGCATACTGCAGACGGACTGATACTTTGGTTATCTTGAAGGGCCCCAAGAAGCGAGGAGAGAGTTTCCGAGAATATGTTTTTAGAGGAGAACCAAACTGGCTGACCTGGCTGATATTGAGGAACAGGAGTACGGTGCTTGTCTGCGGCTGCCTTCAGCCTGACCCCGGATTGGAGAAGGGCAGCCCTGGTGCTTCTCCAGACCCTGCGGCAGTGTTGGAGGTGGTGAGGGCACTGCCATGTCCTTCTCCTCAGATGGGAAGAGTGGAGGCTGGTAACCTAGAGAGGCTTGGAAAGGGGATAGACCGGTAGCAGTACTCACCAAGGAGTTGTGGGAGCATTCAATCCATGGCAAGAATATGCTCCATGTGGAGACATTGGAGGAGAAAACACAGTGTAGCGCAGTCTCTTGGTCTTGGTTGACCCACTCAGTTAGTCCATTGGTCTGGGGGTGAAAGCCATAGGTAAGACTCACCGATGCACCCAAGCCCTCACAGAAGTAATGCCAAACTTGGGCAGCGAATTGTGTTCCTCAGTCAGACACAATATCCACCGGGATTCCATGGACTCGGAACACGTGGTTGGGTATGTGGTTTCTTGGCAGTTGGGGTTTTGGTAGGGTGAACGAAATGGGCCTGCATTAGAGACCGGTCAACAATTGTGAGAATGACTGTGTTACCTTGAGACGGGGGAAGGCCAGTCACGAAGTCCACTGCCACATGAGACCAAGGGTGTTTCGGAACTGGTAGCGGTTGGAGCAGACTGGAAGGTGTCAAGTGGGAGGCTTTGACACAGGACACACCTGGCATGCCAACACACAAGCCCTGGTGTCTTTGTGGACCACCAGAAGTGAGGTCTCAAAAGGGAGAGTGTGTGATTGACCCCTGGATGGCAGGCGAATTGAGAGCAGCAGACTGATTCAAGTACCTTGGAGCAGACAGGATCTGGAACAAAGAGAGTACCAGGTGGGCCATTACCTGGATCAAACTGGGTGCGTTGAGCCTCCCAGAGCAGATCCTCAATCTCCCAGCGAACAGCCACAACCACGCAGGTAGGGGAATAGATGATATGATGGGCTTCGGAGGTTTGGTAGAGTCCTCCTGAGAGAACTGGCACGAGAGTGCATTCGACTTGATGTTGCGGGATCCTGGGCGATACTTGAGTATGAAGTTGAATCTACTGAAAAATAGTGTCCAGCGGGCTTGACGGGAGTTTAAACGTTTAGCTGACTGAATGTAAGCTAGGTTCTTGTGATCTGTCCAAACCAGGATGCTCTACCCCTTCCAACCAGTGGCGCCACTCTTCCAGGGCAACCTTGACCGCTAACAGTTCTCAATCCCCCACATCATAATTGCTCTCAACTGGTGGAAGGTGATGAGACAAAAAGGCACAAGGATATAATAAGGATATAAGGATATAATCGATTGTGTGGTTCAACCCTTTGGGAGAGGACTGCCCCTACATCTGTATCTGAGGCATACACCTCTACAACGTAGTGGTGGGAGGGATCAGGCTGACGTAAGATCAGGGCGGAGGTGAATAGGTCCTCCAGTTTCTCAAAGGCAGATTGGGCTTCTGGGGTCCAGCAGAACTGTCTGGAGGGAGAGATGAGTTTAGCGAGAGGAGCAACGACATGGTAAAGTCTATGATGAAATGTCTGTAGAAGTTAACAAACTCAGTAAATCTCTGTAGCTGTTTCCTGTTGTTGGGTGTAGGGCACTCAGGGCTTTAATTTTTTTTTGGGTCAGCTTTCACCATTTTACATCCCACAGTAAACCCCGGAAAACTGACCTTGTGCGCATGGAACTCACACTTCTCTACCTTCACGTATAACTTGTTCTCCAGGAACCTCTGGAGGATTAGGCTCACATGGTGCTGGTGTTCCCGTGGGATCTTTGAAAAGATTAGAATATCGTCTAGATACACAGACACAAAATAACCTTGGAAGACGGCTGGAGCATTTCGGGTAGCAAGTGAACCCGAAGGGCATCACTAGCTACCCGAAATGTCCCAGAGGCATTTTAAATGCAGTTTTCCATTCATCCCCTTCCCTTATGCACACCAGATGATAAGCGTTCCTGAGGTCTAGTTTGGATGGTGGCCCCGCGAAGCAGTGTGAAGACAGATTCAATGAGTGGCAAGGGATATTTGTTTTTCATGGTCAGATTATTGAGGCCCTGAAACTCAATACTTGGCCGTAATTTTATCCTTCTTGGCCATGAAGAAGAATCTAGCTCCTAGGGGTGACGAGGATGGGCGGATGATACAAGCGGCAAGAGAGTCCCAGATATATTGTTCCATAGTCTCTTGTTCAGGTTCGGAGAGATTATATAGATGATTGGAAGGCAAGAGAGTGCCGAGCAGGAGGTCGATCGCACAGTCATATGGTCTGTGGGGAGGAAGAGACAGCGCCTGACTTTTACTGAAAACGTCCCTGAGATCATGGTATTCGCTTGGCATGGAGGCACCTTCTGGTGGAGGTGTTGCTGGGGGCAGGTCTCTCTCTTTAATGACTCTGTAGGCGATTGTCGAGACGGTTCACTAGGGAAATAAAACATTTGAGGCCTGATGTAAAACAGGCTGGACATTGTTGAAACATGGAGGATCATTGAAAAAGAAAGCCCTGACAGAGGCTGGGCTGACCTGAATATGGGTCCAGGTTGGTGCCTCTCGTTTCCAGAGTGCACGGCGCCGCGGTGGTACCGGAGACAATGGTATTGGCCGCGGTAGCTGAATGAGGGAGAGTGAGCAGGGTGGGGACCCGGTTGGAGAGCTGGGTAACTTGCTGGGTCAGAGCATGGTTACATTCGGGCAGGGCCCAGATGGTTTGTTCGTGTTGCCAAGTGATGACTCCGTGATGCAAAAATGCCCAGTGTAGCGTTTGATCTGGGCCGAGTCTGATTGGTCCATGTCGGCCAGATCGTTCTGTCGCAATGACTGGCAGGGGGACTGGGCTAGGTCAGAGGCAGAGGAGCTGAGCGGGCCCAGGGAGCGGGATCTGACGAGGAGCAAAAAACATCCAACTTAGTGAAAAGTAACAAATGCAAAACATGAGACTGAGCCAAGCAGACCTGTACCACTATGGATACGCGGTCCATCTGGCACTGAGTGTCAGGTCCTTGGTCCCTTT
The DNA here is from genome assembly GCF_009829125.3 of Periophthalmus magnuspinnatus. Lineage (NCBI taxonomy): Eukaryota > Metazoa > Chordata > Actinopteri > Gobiiformes > Gobiidae > Periophthalmus > Periophthalmus magnuspinnatus. The sequence goes on from NC_047130.1 coordinate 33,721,339, forward strand.
GTCTTCCCCAGGTGCAGCTTGATTAGAGATTAGTTGCAGTTGTGCCTGGGAGGAGCCCAAATCTCCACCCAGCGCCAGGCTCTGACACAGCAGGGAGGGGGAAAACAGCACAAAACACAAGGCAAACTGGGATCTTGACACTTTGATACTTAGAGGAGACTAGTCTGCAGAGAGATTTTTAAGCACCTTAAGTTGTATTGCATTGGTTTCCATAAGATTACTCACAATTTTACAATTTTAACCTTTCAGTGAACTGCAAAGTGCACTCTACCATCCCTTTTCCAAAACAGGTCAATTACAAGTGGTTAGATTGGCTGTAACAATAGATTCTAATGGACTGATGTGCTCTTTCAAAGTAAAACAACATAATAGAATTGTATAGATTTGTTATATTTGATATTATATATATATATATATATATATATATATATATATATATATATATATATATATATATATATATATATATATATATATATATATATATATATATATTTTATTATTATTATTTATTTATTTATTTATTTATTTATTTATTTTTTTTGAGGGGGGGTTGACAGAACCAATAATTGCCAACAAATCCACATTCATTTGGAATGAGTTTATATTAAGCTCAAAAGCATGTCCGTGATACCACTATGGGCAGAAACGTGTGATGTCCCTGCACTAAGTTAGGTCTTAAGTTTTATTTAACAGTGAAAAAAATCATCATTTACTTTCTATAATTTTGATTATAATGATAAGAAGCACAGGATAAAAGAGTGGAGAGAAGGTAATGAGATAATGAGAAGGTAATGAGAAAAAGCTCATTTAGCCAATCTGCTTTCTCAGTTCGAGCGGTCCAGTTTTGGAACACTGTCCCGCCTCACATCAGAAGCGTGGAGTCACTCAGGACTTTTAAAATCATGGTAAAAAAATGGTTACTTCTGAATCAAGCCTGTGATCATCAAATGTGAAATTGTGCTGCCATGTGCTGCCTGCCAGCCTCATCTGTTCTGTGTTGTCTGTAGATTTTGTCTGTCTGTATCACAGTGTTTTACTAATTGCCTAGTTACCTGTACTAACTTTTAAAACATTTTACTAATTACCAAACTAACTTTTTATAATCTTGTATTTTATGTGTGGTGGCATTTTACATCTTGCCATAGGGACTGCAGTTGGAAACTAGCTGTATAGCTAATACTGGCGCATTTACAGAAATGTCGATTAATGTGCTTTGTCCCTATTCAAATAAACTAATAAATAAAAATAAAATAAAAGGAGCTGCGGCTGGATCAGAGAGAGGGAGGGGGAGCGGGGGCAGACGGTACCGCACACGAGAGACAGAGGGAAAGACTTTAGGCAATAAACTCTTCTATTCTAACAGGCTAGTTATCTCTTTGGCCCGATTACTTGATGTTATCAGCAGTGGCAAAAGGTCAAGCAAAGTAAAGTGACTCTTTTGACGGTGCTTGCTAAGGTTAAAGAAATAAAATAAAGTTTTATAATCTGAATGAATTGAATAGTGCATTGTAGTTTTTACATGATGCATATCATCATTTTCTAATTTCTATCCTTATATAGAAATACATTCAAATTAATTTACAAATAAGGAATAGGAAAATAGGAAAGTACAGGTTTATCCTCTGCATTTTTCAATCTGTTCCTCTGGGCAACAGAAGCCGTGGGGGCCCACAGTGCAGCACCCAGGGACTGATCTCCTCATGTTTAGCGACAAGAACTTGGTCTTGTAACTACAAGAACTTGGAGATATTGCTCCAGTTATGGGTACTCCAGACCAAGTTTTGTAAGTGGAGAAGCCAGAGGAATCCCACCATGAATACAAATGAATAATGTAGTTATTATAAATGAATTATTCAAGACTCATTCCTGATGGACATCTGTCTGTACGATAGAGGATAAGTGATGCAATATAGGATCTATAAGTAAAGGTCTTTGTTGTTGCAATTTTTAAATGTTGAAAATAACATTTTTGAACTCTAAGATACAATATCTTATTTGTTCATTGCCCAACTGTGGCTTTGCAGAGCTTTCTAGGAAGCCCTCCCCAGTCCTGGTAGCAATTTGGTAATGAGTCCCTGTGCTCCCTTCTGCTGCTGTAGTCAGTGTTGTGCATTATAATAAGAGCAGAATAAAAAAACAACAGCTTGGAGCTCAGAGTACACATCATTAGCCCCCTTTAGAATGGTCATAGGTGCCAGTGACTACAAAAGCCAACTATTTGGGAAAGAGGCCAGAATAAACAGAGCTCCGAGGCAACACTTACCGAGTCCACCCATACCTTTGAGAAACAGCAAGTTTGTGCCAAATGCATTATTTACTCTGGAGCAAGGCAGGACTCTGATTCCATTTGCTGCAGCAGCAGTAGCTTTGCATGCAGTCATAAATAATAAACACCCAGCACAAGTGTAAAGAGGAGCCAAGTCACGGCACACAACAAAGCTGCTTAATTTACGCATGCTGCTAAAACATTGTCCATGCAAGTGAGTCACCCGTGAGGAACTAAAGACCAGATGACAAAACATAGGCAGAAAAACAACTGGGTTAATGCTGAAACAATGAAGTGCATCTCTGGTGGCATGTAGGAACAATGTCATAGAGATAAAATGAGCAAATTGGAAAAAGAGGATGTAGTCCAGGGACCAAATTTCTATAAAGTTGAATGACCAATACCATCACTTATATTTAGTTTGTACATTTAATAGCATAATAACAATAGCATAATTGTTCATTTAACAGACATTAATTCAGGGCCTAATACAAAAGTGATCAAATGTTTATTATATAATTCTTCCTAAAATACCTGAAAGTATTCCTCAGAGGTCATCGTGACTGGTGCCACAAAAATCAGTGAACTTTTGAGTGGCATTACTGATAATCTCTGACCCTTGACAATCTACAGAGGACTTGCACAATTTTGGTATTCATTTTTTCAAATGAGAGTAGTTTATAAAAGTTGTTAGAGCTGATAGCCCTGGAGGAGCAGCCGTAATTCGATGTCTAAATGAGTGCACCGACATGTTTGGACAAGGTAAATCTCAGAGCGATTTAGAAGTTTAGTTTTACAGTGCACTTGCCAGGCCAGTCCAGACAAAAACAAGAGTACAACTCTGATTTGTGAATTTACAGCAGGAACAATTAGCATTACAGCACTGAAATAGAAATGTTATCTTGATAAACACTATATAAACCATTTGATGACCGAGAAGCTCAGCTTCTATGAGGTAGCTACTCAAACATCTCTAGCCACACTCCTGGATCCAAGATTCAAAACAATCGGGTTCTGCAATCCCACCAATGCACAGAATGCTATAAAGAAACTCACAGCTGAATGTGCAGCCAAAATTAAGAGCCATGTCCCACCACCAGGGCCCACAACACGTGCCATTTGCTCCTAGAACCCCTAGAACATCTGCGCTGTCTACCCCCAGAACACCTTTGCCAACTACACTTGTGCCCACAACACCTGTGCCAACTACTCCTAAAACCCCTGTGCAAAGTACATCTGCGCTGTCTACCCCCAGAACACCTGTGCCAACTACATCTGTGCCTACCACGCCTTTGCCTCCAGCCTCTGGTATGTTAAGTAGTATTGTATTATGGATGCTATATTTGACAAATAATGTAATTAACTGTAATGCCTCTGTTTCAGGACCTGGACTTTGGGATCTACTGGATCAACAGGTGTTGGATTCAAAAAAAGTAAGGACTGCCACAGCCAGTGCAACAGTGGAGGTGCAAAGATATATGAGTGAAACAAATGTGGCCCGCTCAGAACACCCTCTGCTGTACTGGGGACAAAACAAGGATCTGTACCCACATCTGTATGAGCTGGCACTCAAATATTTGTGGATCCCAGCTTCGTCTGTTCTTTGTGAACGTGTTTTTTCAAAGGCTGGGGAAATTGTTAATTAAAAAAACCCAAAACATCTGAATCCTAAAATGTTGGAAAAGATATTATTTCTGAATAAAAATCAGCCATAAAAAACTTGTCTTGTGTGTTCTAAATAGCAATTTATAGTCCCCAATTTTGTTACACTGGCCTAAGTAAAAGTATCATACAAAGTACATGATTTATGCTTTTAGACTTTTTATGTGTATGTTTTTGTTTGCTCAAAGTCCAGATTTGAACTCAAACATTTGGCAGAATTAAAGTGGTAAAATGTAACCAAACCAAGTAGAAAGTATACAATTTACTTTTCAGTCAGTTAAAATGAAGTGGTGTAAAAAAGTACATATCTAATATCAAATGCAATTAGGTAATGTACATATACATACAATTGTTACATAAATATAGGACTTTTACTTTTTTACATAGTTACCTTCTACTTCTACCTACTTGCCTTTATAAACTATGGAGTCCAAAATGCTACTTGCGCATCATGATCCTTTGCGTTTAACACAGCGCTGCCAAAACGAACCACTTTCTGAACCACCCAACCACCCAAACACCCCTCTCGCATCTAGTGCTTCATGAACCACTGATGACGTCACATGGTGAAAAGAACACATGCTCCGATACACGCTCGAGGCGCATGTCGAAGCGCCGTTTCATTTCATCCATCACTCCTTTTTGCATTTTTGCTCTTTGTATCCTGCTCATTGTATTTTGTATGCCACCCTTCAGATCCCGCTCTTTGGACCATCCCGGCTCCTGCGCTCCTGGCTCTGCTCCAGTCCAGCTTCCCAGTCGTGGTACAGTCTAGTCTCGTCTTGTTTCCCTCATCCTACATTTGTGGACCCCGCTCCGCACCCTGCTTCCTGTCCTGGCTCTGGTCGTCCTGTCTCCATCCCTGCACTCCATGCTCCCGGACCCCGGCTCACGCTCTGCCCGCACTGTCAGCCCCTTTGCGCCGCCTGCTTCGGTCCTGGATCCTGGCCCGCACCCCGTCTCCTGTTCCTCGCCAGATCTACCCACATTATTGAACCCTGATTCACTACTTGTAAATCAACATTGTAAACCTTCCCTGAGTTGTGCATTGTTTGGTCCAATCTGCCTGCCATTACGACACAGACTCCATGTAATCATTAACTCAACTATGATGTGGTTATTTTGGCAACACTGAGAAAAGACTGAGGTGTATATTAAACATATAAGATAAATAAGATAAACAAAGTAAAGTAAATTGTGAGTGACCCCAGACAAACCAGTATGAGTCTGTGTGGCCCCTGGCAAAGAGCTGGAGTGTGACTGCAATGCCTTGGCAGAGCCCCCGTATATTTTGTGAAGAAGTGGTGAGGCAGAAGAGCTAGAAGAATCTCTTTTCAAACCAGAGCCAGTTTAATTCCCTTTTAGGGTCCCTTCAAAAGCTTGTGTTCTGCGTTGCTCCTTTGTGTGTCCCCAGTGGGAAGTTTTGTGTTTGTGTCTTCCGGGCACACTCCAGCCTATTTATGCAAGCTAATTTAAAGTAGAAATGAGGCTGCTGTTTTACTGAGCGCACAGACAACGACAAGTAAAGTCTTTTCTATTCATTTACATCACCTATAGCCAGTAAAGAGGCCATGGCTGCTTATTATCTATCAATAAGTGCAAACTTTTTTCAGCACAACCATTTTTATTGAACATAGGCCCATTGTTATTACGGCTGATAACTTATACATCTATATATGCAGAACATTGTCCACTGGTCACAGAAAGCAATGTATTCAACATAAAAACAGATTTGAATTGCAACAATGCATTGAATACAACAAAATGGTCAGGCTTGCAACATATGACAGCGATTATAGTGACAATGCCTTGTTAAAGAAATATGCAATTGAGTTTTTTGTTCCTTTTAACAAACTAAATGGTATTCATGTTACCAAACATGTTTTCAGTCTGCTTTATTTTGACTGACAGAAGGAACATTTTAACTGTAAAATTTTAAATTATATAATTAGCATTTAACATCTACAATATTTAGAACTGGCTAGTAACAAGATTTCACAAGAAATAAAGTATGGAACTCACTTAACCTTTGACCCTGGACAAAGAAAGATTAACCCACAGTGATTATGTGTGTGTGCATGAGTGTTATTATGCCAATAGTGCAACGAAGCAAAACAAGCCTTAGGGGAATCCATATGGTTCATGAATACAAGCAGATATACTTTCATATCATGGCCTTTAGAGAGCAACTATATGGTAACCCCTTAATATTCTTCATTTCATATTTTAGCTGTGAAAGATCACTTGTTTTAAGGGTTTCTTGATAATGACCTAAAATGGATATATAAATATATATATATATATATATATATATATATATATATATATATATATATATATATATATATATATAGTACACAACCACCATAGCATAGGCATGCCTAAAACATGCACAGTATAGGAAAAATTCTGCAGCAAAGGTAGCCAAGCTCAGGATCTAGAGCAGACATGGGCAAACTATGGCCCACACACGGCCCTTTGGGTTTATTAATCTGGCCCGCCAAATGTGGCCAAATTGTATTGAAATAGGTGAGGGTAAACCTTGTTCAAAATTTGTATGCTGTTTATTTTACTGAAATTTAATAAATTCATTATTTATTTAATTAATGCATTTGGAAAACTATTTGTACAATGAGCCTTGCATAATCATGCTTTGCTACATGTTACAGGCCAAATATCTAATGTAATATTTACATATATATGTCCTGACCCGGCCCCTTTGTCAAATTTTAGAACTCACCGTGGCCCATGTGTCAAAAGCTTGCCCGCCCCTGATTCAGAGTCTTGTGCTCCACTACTCTGAGAGGTTGCACTAGTGGCATTGCGGGATGGTCGTGTGGTTTACAGGTTTTATGTGGAATATATTGTGATGATTTACAGAACCTCTCAATGTTTTAAAATGAAAATTGCGGATTTCCTGGTATATCAGTTCCCTCTCTCTCGCATTCCCCTCCGCTGCGCAAATTTCACTTCTTAGGTAACCCTCTGGATTCCGTTGTGCAAACACTGTTTCATAGTTTTGCTGACGCCTATATGACTTTTTGGTCAGTGTGTTCATCCAGACCCAAGTACTGTATAAGTAAAGTGAGGTGGGTCCCAGTCACCTGACACTGAAGGTAACGTTCAGCTAGATTAAGAACAAATAACACTATCTGAAAAGTAACATTTAAAAAAAAACTGTATTTTACACAATTTGAATCGGGAGTTTTTATCCAGTCGCGTTCAGAGAATGTTTTTGTTTTATTAGAAATTGAGGTTTTACCTTTTTTGATCAGAGAGTTGGCTCTCCGTCTACCCTTTATTCTTCTGACTTAGCTGTTTTCCTGATGAATCAGAGCCTGTCAGCTCCTGTGCTGAGAATCTACCTCTGTGCACTGCAGTTTTGGAGCTTATCTTAGAAACCTGCTCAGAGGGGATTGATTAATTCATCACCGTGAGCTGTTTTTAATTACAGTGTCAAATGATCTGTTAATGGACAAAGTGAAATCTATTACATCATTCTATATATAAGCCAGTCTAGTGTGTCTAAGCCAGCAATCCCTTGTCTCCAGCGGCTGAGGTCATACAGGATTACTGATATATGAAACTCAAGCATAAGCAACACTTAATTATCTCTGGGCTGCACACTTATCACGGTCCAGCTTTAATGCCAGGGCTCAGACGCCATTTGACACCACTTTACAATGGCACATTTGCTTCCAGGCTTCAGTGTCAGTCTGATGAGGCCTTCTACTGTATATGTAAGAAGTGATTAAAACAGTGTTTAGCCCAGCATTAATACATTATAGTGGCTCTGATTGTGAAGACGTTTTGAATAATGAGCCTGGTGCGGTTGCTAGGTTGCAGGGTGAACTCCAGGGCCCAGGGTTGAAAAGAGCTTTTACTGAATCGACAGCACAGCACATATTATAATGGCATTCCACCTCACGTCAGGTGAACGTTCATATGTGCTGTGTTATCACTTTCACACAAACTCTTTGAAGGTTTTTTTCTCAGCTTTGCATGGAATCCACAAATGAAAATGTAATCTCCAAATTAAAGACAAGGACAGCAATTACAAGGCCTTCACAAACACTGGCTATACTTCTTTCCTAATTTAAGTTAGACACATGACTAGTTCCAGTTTGTGTTTGGCTCAATTTTTGTCAACTTCTGACACTGGATGATAAAAGCAGATGCCTGGCCTGCACGTGGCTTGGTTTAGTTGCATAAATGAAATACACTTAATGATAATACTTTAAGTATGCAGTTTGAATGAATACTGTTTAAATGTGTGTGTGTATGTATGTATGTATGTATGTATGTATGTATGTATGTATGTATGTATGTATGTATGTATGTATGTATGTATGTATGTATGTATATATATATATATATATATATATATATATATATATATATATATATATATATATATATATATATATATATATATAAAAACTCTATAGGTGTAAGATGCCACACCAAAAAGGGGTTATGAGCAGAAAGGTTATTCAAATATACCTTTAAATTCAGTTTCCTTGACATTTGCTTGCAAATAACTTTCAATGTGCACTTACTGCTAAAATGTTTAATGTGGTTGATAAAAAGCATGCTATTTAAAGGTAAAATGAACAGACTGAGCAAAGCATTTCAGTTTCTGCTAAATCAAAACTACTGTAATCTTTGCTCATAATACAAACTCTTAAAGTGGCTGTGTGTGTGTTTTTTTGTTTGTTTGTTTTTTACCAACAGAGCTGATTTGTTGCTGTGAGGGCTGGGCCATAACCACGGTTCATTAAAAATATTACAATACACCACACGACGGCAGTGAACAGCGCTGTCTGAGCTGGAAAAGCCGATTGCCAATTTCTGGCTGCTTCCGATCCCCTCTATCCCCTTTAACCACACATAACACTCTTTTCTACTTAGAGCTGCCCATATTCAGCAGGCCCACGGGGGAAGCTCAGACGAGGGGAGTGGTGGGATATTAAACATGAAATCAGGAGTCCACCGTGACATAGACCACTTGCTAATTCCTCTAACAGCTTCCCTTCAAATCCTCCGAGTATTAAAGCCACAGAGAAGCAAGCAGCACTTCACCACTGTATGTAAGGTGGTGGATTAATAGGGCATGCATTAAGAGGAGCCGCAATTTGTATGAAATCAGTCAATCAGTCAGAAATTCACAGAGTTCAATTTCTATTAGGAATTTTGTTGTTTTGTAGTACAGTGGTCCCTTGCTATATCACGGTTCACCCTTTGCGGTCTCGCTGTTTTACAGATTTTCCAGGGCATTTCTATACGCTTTTTTACAGTGTATGAATGCGCATTGTGCTCTGTGTCCCGACTGGCCAAGGGACGGCAGACCACCGTTAATCGATCTTCTCCGTGCCAGCACAGAATGAGTGGGAGCCAAGTTTAATTCATATATTATAATGCATGCAAATTTACATTTTTGTGAATCAAAATTTTGTAACTCCCTTTTTACATCAGAGTCCAGTGGAAGTCTTCACTAAAAATACACAAGCAAGACCAATAGACAAACAAATTTACCAAATTTACATAAATGTTCGATCAACGCTACAGCAAAGTGGCGCCAGGACAAAGACACACTGTCAGAGGACCTGTGAAATACACCTTAGTCACTATTAGTTAATTAAACAAGAGAAAAATGTGAGAATATGTTAATGTCTGTCTGAGAAAAGCGTATAAAGTGTGTGGTGAGGGGTTTTACAGCCTTAAAACATATATAATAACTGTAAAAAATAAAACTTTCTACTTCGTGGATTTTGCCTTGAGAACATTGTAACGTAACCCACACAATGATCCACGACTCTGCCAGAAATCAGCACCATCTACTCCACTCGCTGTCTGAGAAGAGTGCACAACATCCTGCGGGACCAACATCACCCTGTGCACCATCTTTTTCACCTGCTGCCCCCAGGGAGAAGGTACAGGTCCATACGGGCCAGAACATCCAGATTGGCCAACAGTCTGTATCCACAGGCTGTGAGGCTCCTGAACTCTGCCCCTCTCGGCCCCTCTCTGCCCCCCTCTCACGGACAAAAACCACATCCAACTCTTAATAACACTGAACTGGTTGCATTGTTGCATTTTGTCATCATTCTCCGGTCCCTGTCTGTATGTCCCTGATTTGTGCAACTTACTTGACACCATCATGCTGCTACAAGAGCTGTCTCATGTTGTACTGAAGTCACACTGGGTTAATGTTTACACTTGGGTTTAAGGGGTATTTATTATTTCTGGGTTTGCACTTTATGGGATGCTCCAAACGTAATTTCGTTGTTCTTCTGTGACAATGACAACAAATAAATTGAATTGAATTGAACTGAATTGATCCAGGGACCACTGTATAGTGTAGTTCAGAAGAAAAATTAATAAATAAGCAATGGCACTATCTAAGGACAGTGAGAACAGTCATCATTTAAAGACCATGGGGTGCAAAGTGAAATTTTAACCACAGGTTTCAATCATTTAAAAGTTGAGTTGCCAGGGAGCAGATCAGAATCAGAATAAGTTTTATTGCCATTGTCAGTTAGCAGAATTCACAAACTAGGAACTTGCTTCAGTGGTGAGATGCAGCATAAAACAATGAATAATAATAGGAAAGATAAGTAATGTTTAAAAGTAAGGTAAATCAAAAAATAGACTTTGACTGAATACTGTATATAAACAATATACAATATGGGTCTAGAATTCAAGTAACTTGCTTAAAGTGGTGTTAAAAAGTGTTTTAGTCCAACTCCAACATCAAATTCATGTTCATCATGTGCCTAATCATTTGAATCACTTTATTCAAATGATTAAACACGCCAACAATTAAAATCAGGTTGATATTCCAGCACTTTCACAGATTAAATTACCAAAACAACAGCAAATAAAAGTAATGAATCAGAATCACTCAGTTGGGTGTTACAGGTAGAGCAACAGCTTGAAGTCAACATCGGTACAGGTATTTGTTGGGTGGGCCACAGCCACCACAGTCTCATGCCGTGCACATATAGAGCAGCTGTGAGCTTTGAGTTAACAGTAGCAGACCAGGTCAATGCACCTGTTTACATGATGGAACTAAACCCTTACTGGTCCAGTGAGTTTGCTCTCTGAATCCATTACAGTCAGCAATATATGTTTTTGCCCCTTTCAATTTAATAGAGTAATTTACACACTCTTGTGGCGATATGCTTTCATATATTTCCTGAATGAATATATGTAAAAAACAGAAAGAGATGAATGGAAATTTCTGTAAAAAAACAAATCTTAATATCAGAACTGAAACTGAGACACAATCCAGAAGGTCAGAAGGCATCCAAAAAGGATTTCTTGGTATTAAAGTTGACCAATTAGATGTGACTTAGATGCCCGAGCCCGAGCTCGGGCATGGTTCAGAATGCCTCCTGAACATCTTCCTAGGGAGGTGTTCTGGGCATGTCCCACCGGGAGGAGGCCCCAGGGAAGACTCAGAACACGCTGCAGGGACTAAGTGTTTTGCCTGGACTGGGAACGCCTTGGGGTCCCACCAGAGGAGCTAGAGGACATGTCTGAGGTGGACGAAGTCTGGGCCCCGGATAAACTTTCATTTTTAAACTTGCTACTGCAAACCTAATGTTGCTGTTGACTTTTATACTGAATAAGGGGCTCTACGAAACAGTATGCATGACAATAACTATATATTGATTCTTGAATAATCCGTCTAGTAAACATTTTTTAACTGCAATTTGATACCTGAAGAAGGTCAGAGCGACCGAAACGTTGTATGGAATAAAATTGCATTAAGAGTGAGACAGTGTGCGGGAGTTTTTCTTTAGTTTTTTAACTGCAATTTGTAAAATCATTGTCAGGCCAGTTCATGCGTGACAAAAACGTTAGGGGGTTATGGTCAGTAAGTACCATGACAGGCTGAGAGCAGGACCCAAGATACACCTCAAAATGCTGGAGAGCAAGCAACATGGACAACGTTTCTTTCTCTATAGTGGAATATTTGAGCTGATGTTTATTAAATCTCCAATAGAAGCAACTGTAACGGTAGAAGGTGCTAGAGGCCAGGGGCCGTAACACTCTGGACCTCAATCTGCCGTACATCTCCATCTCAAAGCCACTAACCACTCCTTTAAAGATAGTGAAGTTCAGATATTAGCCAGAGAAAAGAAATGTTTGAGAGGGGAGTTAAAGAAGCTAAAGAAGCCCCCCCCCCCCCTTCATCTATAACTCCATCCTCAGACCCAGAACAATGAGAACAATAACAGGGTCGTTAAGGGCTGAATAGGGTAGTCTCAGCTGAAACTGGAAACAATAACTGTTTACAGTTTCCTCCCCTCAGATACATATAAGGAAGTGGGGCCACCAGCAATCTCACCAGAACTGAAGAAGCGGCTTGGATGATCAGCGAAACGTCTTCACTCCTACAACGATTTGTCCAGTTGACAGATTTGACCTTCATCTTTTGCTATGGATCAGACCTGGACCACTGAGGGTCTACAAAGACACTGGTCATATAACTTATATATATGAAGATGATATGAAATTTGAAATATAGTGATATAATGACATGTGCACTATGGCTGTTTTTCCTGGCAAGGGGGTGTATACAGTGATATTGGCTAATTGCCACTAAATTTGCCAAATTGGCAATCTTGACTTAAACACTGACTGAGGCTATGCAGAGATATGAGTGGAAGCAGAACTTATAGCTATAATTTAAACAAGTAGCAAGTTAGGCCATATAAGCCTTTACAAATAGTTAGAAATTCCAATCTTAATTCAGTGCTCCAATTTAAAATTCCTTATGATTTATCAAAAATAAGCATATGATTACATTTGATAAACTTAATCATCTTGCTAATTGCAGCTAAATCCTGATCTGTATACATGACATTTACAGCAACATTTTTGCCCATAAATATTAGTTATGCCTTCATTATTTTTAGAAAACATAACCCGCTTCTTGATAAAATATTCATTGTGTGACTAGAATACTCATGTCACTTTCACCAGTTTTTATCCTGGATTTATTTGGCTTGTGACTGTGCATGTTAATACTTGATTACGTTCTATATGCTAAGTGGATTGTATAAGCTTGCTTAGCATAATCTTAGAGGTGTAAGCATATGCATCGAGGCGCACAGGAACCCAGTCACTCACACATACATACAGGTGGAGATTTGTCGCACTTGTCTCACCGCTAACAGACGCTAAGGCTTACTCTGATCCAGGAGCTTACTTCCCAATTAGATGGTGTGCTTTACACTTACTATTGAGCTCCCAAAAATAAACCTTTCAGTCGAAATATATGTAAAGTTTTAGGGAGATGGCTACTTCAGTTGCCATGAAAGGAACTAGTGACCAAGCACTTTTTACTATAGAGCATATTAACTAGTTAAGGGTGCCTAAGGTTCCTAATGCTACTAGTAGGCTACTAAACCTGATGCATATGTGACTGGTTAGCATTACATTGTATTGCTCACAAACAATCTGGCAGTGAACATGGCCTTCACATTGCCTATGTTAAGTGTTCTAACGTTAAAAAAATAATAATAATAAATAAATAAAAAATCAAGTATATATAAAATACAATAAAAAAACACACCTCTGTTTCAAGTGCAGCAAAGTATTTCGGTGCCGGAATGAATGCTAATAAAACTATGCATTAATTATAAACATAATTCAAATGCAGAAATGATCAGAATTAGTCCGGTGTAACTGTGGTGTAACTATCAGATAAATTTAGTCATTTTTGAGAAATTGTAAAATTACCTTGTAAATTTATGAAGCAAGCATGAATGAAGCACACTCCAGGTATGTTTTTTGATAAGGGAACAACAATATAGCATGGTTACAATCTCAAAAAAGTTGATTTTGCATAATATGTGACTTTTAAAGTGAGAAATGATTACAATTTTGGTTTTCAACAGCAGTACTGATTTAAAACTTCATAAGAGAAACAGGTTCATTTACTTCTTGTTCAAATGTTATTCTCTGATGGCCCTGGTTCTTTACTGTGTTACTGCTTTGGAACATACACTCACCTAAAGGATTATTAGGAACAACTGTTCAGTTTCTCCTTAATGCAATTATCTAATCAACCAATCAGATGGCAGTTGCTTCAATGCATTTAGGGGTGTGGTCCTGGTCAAGACAATCTCTGGAACTCCAAACTGATTGTCAGAATGGGAAAGAAAGGTGATTTAAGCAATTTTGAGCGTGGCATGGTTGTTGGTGCCAGACGGGCTGGTCTGAGTATTTCACAATCTGCTCAGTTACTGGGATTTTCACGCACAACCATTTCTAGGGTTTACAAAGAATGGTGTGAAAAGGGAAAAACATCCAGTATGCGGCAGTCCTGTGGGCAAAAATGCCTTGTTGATGCTAGAGGTCAGAGGAGGATGGGCCGAGTGATTCAAGCTTATAGAAGAGCAACGTTGACTGAAATAACCACTCCTTACAACCCAGGAATGCAGCAAAGCATTTGTGAAGCCACAACACGCAGAACCTTGAGGCAGATGGGCTACAACAGCAGAAGACCCCACCAGGTACCACTCATTTCCACTACAAATAGGAAAAAGAGGCTACAATTTGCACGAGCTCACCAAAATTGGACAGTTGAAGACTGGAAAAATGTTGCCTGGTCTGATGAGTCTCGATTTCTGTTGAGACATTCAGATGGTAGAGTCAGAATTTGGCGTAAACAGAATGAGAACATGGATCCATCATGCCTTGTTACCACTGTGCAGGCTGGTGGTGGTGGTGTAATGGTGTAGGGGATGTTTTCTTGGCACACTTTAGGTCCCTTAGTGCAAATTGGGCATTGTTTAAATTGCCTATCAATATGGGCCAACATTTCTAAAGAATGCTTTCAGCACCTTGTTGAATCAATGCCACATAGAATTAAAGCAGTTCTGAAGGTGAAAGGGGGTCAAACACCATATTAGTATGGTGTTCCTAATAATCCTTCAGGTGAGTGTATGTCAAGATAAGGAAGCCATAGGGCCACATTGAGAATGACCTTTTTTCATTAGAAGGGGAGTAACAGCACACCTCAGCAATAGCATGGATCAAGTGAATAATCTGGAAACCTGAATATAAAGGAATAGGAAAAACAACATCTAAATCCTTTGAGGGTAAAGTCTCCCTGGAATATACCTAGAAATCAGAGGGCTTATTTTAAATGTGCATATTTGTGTTTGTTTTCTCACCTCGTGTGTTCTATTCAGCAGATTTCCATTCTGTCACTCTTGAAAATGATCAAAGCACCCCACCTCCTTAGTTCCTCTTTTGTTGTCCAGCTTTCATGTAAAAGAACATGTGGTCACATTCTCTTCACTCAAGTGTGCCTATGTACAAGATGCACTCGGACTGGATATTATCTCCGTAACACAGCGCCATGTACAAGCAAAGTGGCAATCTAGCCAGAGAGCAATGATTCATAGTATGATACAAAGGCCAATGTATGTGCATATTGCTACTGGGGGATTTCTCTCTCTCTCTCTCTCTCTCTCTCTCTCTCTCTCTCTATATATATATATATATATATATATATATATATATATATATATATATATATATATATATATATATATATATATATATATATATATATATATATATATATATATATATATATATTTTTTTTTTTTTTTTTTTTTTTTCATTTTTCATATCAATATTTTATTTCATTCATTAAAACAAAACAAATCAATGCAACATATCTTCATACAGTATTTCAGCTTTTGTACAATTATGATAAATGAATGAAAGGGCACAGAAAGAAGCAAAAGCTTATAATATTTGCCCCTTATCAACTTTGACTCTTATTCCTTCCAGTGTGTTGCACTGTTACATTATACAAAATCAAGCTTAGATGCACAGCTACTTTAAAAAAAAAAAAAAAAAAAACACTAAATCATCCTGTCACATAGCAGTTATATACTTTCTTAATAATGATAATTTCAAGCTTTTCTTAAACATATAAATGGACTTGAATTCTTTAATATTACTTTCAAGACTGTTCCAAAGACTGACTCCCTTGATTAAAACACATCTTTCCTTTGGTTTAGTTTGAAACTCTGGCTTAGAAAATAAATCAGTTCTTCTTAATTGATATCTACTTTCTCTCTTTAGAAATCTATTTTGCAACTTCTCTGGTAATACTTTTTGATGAGCTTTATACATGGTTTTGAGAATGCTATATTCCACCAATTTGTTAAATTTCAACATTTCTAATTGAATAAAAATTGGATTTGTATGTGCCCTATAACCACTTCCATTGATAATTCTAATAGCACGCTTCTGTAAAAGACACACTTCAATGCAATATGTCATATATGGAACAATCAATGTGTTATACAATAAGAACAATGCATCTTTGTTGAGAGACTCTTTTACCTTGTGTAATACAGCTATGGTTTGTGATACTTTTGATCTTACTTGCTCTATGTGGGATTTCCACGTCAGCTGCTCATCAATAATAACTCCTAAAAAATGAAATGCACTTGTTCTTTCTATCTGTAATCCTTGTGTGAATAATCTTACCTCTAAATCTTTCTTTTTACAACTAAAGACCATAAAGTTAGTTTGTTAGTTTTACTAATGTTTATAGATAGTTTGTTAGCATTGAACCATTTTAATATTTTTTGAAACTCATCTTCTACATTTTTATAACCTCCTTTATGTTTTTTTTTCCAGAGTAAAATAATGTGGTATCATCAGCAAACAAGATGCAATTTAGTAATTTGATACAGACATAATATCATTCACATAAAGGAGAAAAAGTACTGGCCCCAAGACCGAACCTTGGGGTACCCCACACATTACTTGGCGATATTCTGATTTTATGTTGTTGATTTCGACAAATTGATAACGGTTTGTTAAGTAACTTGTGACCCATTTGTGTGGTACACCTCGTATACCATACTTGTATAATTTCTGTAACAATATTTCATGATCTAGAGTATCAAATGCTTTTTGAAGATAGACAAAGATACTAACTAAATATTGTTTCTTGTCCATGGCATTGGTGATTTCTTCAGCCAGGTCCATTAATGCTGTGGCGGTTGAATAATTGGAACGAAATCCATATTGGCTCTTACTTAAAATTTCATATTTTTCAATAAATTTATTTAATCTGCTAACAAATAGTTTCTCTAAAATTTTTGAGAATTGCAAAAGCAGTGATACAGTTCTATAATTTGAGAAATCATTTTTATTTCCTTTTTTAAAAAGTGGAATAACTCTGGCCACTTTCATGTGATCTGGAAATATTTCTGTGCTGAATGAAAGATTACATATATATATGAAAGGCTCAATGACAACGTTTATCACTTTCTTGATTAATAACATATTAATATCAGTATAATCATTAGATTTTTTATTTGGACAATTTTGAACAATTATCAAGACTTCATTTGCTTGCACGCTCTCCAAAAACATACTGTTTACATTATCAGCTATTATTCCATCATTGTTGCTTTCTTTTGGGATATTTTTTGATAAATTTGGGCCAATGTTAGAAAAGAAATTATTAAATTCGTTAACAATTTCTTCTTTCAAAAAAAAACATCTACATTATTTTTTGTAAAATAGTTTAGAATATTTGAAGTTACCTTACCTTTTTGCAAGACCGTGTTTATTATACCCCAAGTATTTTTTATATTGTTTTTGTTCTCATCCAATAATTTGGTGTAGTAATCTTTTTTTTTTGTCTTCTCATAATTGATACAAGCTTGTTTTTATATTTTTCATACCTAATTTCTGAATCTTTTGTTCTCAATTTGAGAAACCTTCTGTAAAGACAATTTTTTCTTCCTGCATGCATTTTTCAGTCCGTTTGTCATCAATGGGTTAAGAATATTTTTCTTATCGTGTACAACAATTTTTGTAATTTTGCAGCTTTTGTCATATAAATTGAGAAACGTTGTCATGAAAGCGTTATAAGCACTATTTAGATTATTTGTATATACATGATTCCAATTTTGTTTTTCAAGGTCTTCTCTGAAGGCCTCCAGAGCCTTACTAGATTTATCTCTTATTAGCATTGCCGTTACATCTTGCGCAAGCTCATCAAAACACAATTTTTCATAGATAATAAATACAGGAAGGTGATCACTCACATCTGCCCTAAAGATACCACTGATAATGTCACCATGTATATTTGTGTACCGTATTTTCCGCACTATAAGGCGCATCGGAATATAAGGCGCACCTTCAATGAATGGCCTATTTTAAAACAAATTTCATATATAGGGCGCACCGCATTATAAGGCGCATAGAATATAAACTACTGTAGTATCTGAGGTTGTGTTACGCATCCACGAGATGGAGCTGCGCTGAAGGGAATGTCAACAAAACAGTCAGATAAGTCAGTCAAACTCACAAAACAAGTTAATGCATCACAATATAGCAACTCTTGAAATAGTGCAACGTAATAACAATAACTCAACGTTGTTCAAACGTTAATGTCCATAGTCACAATATCTCCCAGCCTTGTTTAGTTGTAAACACGTGAAAGAAACACGTAAAGCCTCACTTTTTCAGTTCATTCCTCATTCACAAATCCGTCGAGTTCTTCCTCTTCAGTGTCTGAGTTGAAACAGAACGAGCTCATTCAAAGTGCCCGATTCCGTCTCGTCAAAATCGCCGTCACTGCTGTTGTCTTAACAGTTCAGTGACAATTCCTGCCTTCGTGAAGCTCGGACCATAGTTGAGGACTCATATATCAGCCCAGGCATCCGCAATCCATTGGCAGATTGTGGCGTATGTCTCCCCGTCTCCCCGTTATCCCTATAGCGTCGGATCCTGTCGTTGCAGATAGAGCGGGTTGCGGACTTTCCAGCAGCGTAACTCCGCAACCAGTCGTGCTCTCATGTAAATTCAGACAGCGTCTCAAAGCGGAGACACGGGGCTATCTAAATATTTTACCGTCATTACGGTAATCTTCCTCTGTTGTCCCTCGAAGGTGTCGAATGAGAGCGCGGGGCTGCAGGTCATTTATTCAACGCATAAAAGAAAAAATACGGATGGATGTGTAAAATAGAAGTAGTTGTGTGGAAAAAATGCAGCAAATGCTGATACTTCGTTTAACATGATTTTTATGGCTAAAAAAAGAATAAAAGTCTAGGTCTAGGTGAGCTATACTGGCCCATAGTGTGCTCAGTCCTTAAAGGGTTATTACCGCTATTACTTCAGCGACGCCTCCTGACTACGGGTGTCATAATTGACCAATATTGATC
The DNA here is from genome assembly GCF_009829125.3 of Periophthalmus magnuspinnatus. Lineage (NCBI taxonomy): Eukaryota > Metazoa > Chordata > Actinopteri > Gobiiformes > Gobiidae > Periophthalmus > Periophthalmus magnuspinnatus. The sequence goes on from NC_047130.1 coordinate 33,740,494, forward strand.
CATATATAAGGCGCATCGGATTATAAGGCGCACTGTGGGTTTTTGAGAAAATTAAAGGCTTTTAGGTGCGCCTTATAGTGTGGAAAATACGGTATATATTGTCAATGATAGTCGCACTATGACTAGTAATACGAGTTGGTTTAGTTATCATTGGGCATAGACCAACTGTTTCCATATAATTCCGAAAGACATTTGTTGCTGCTTGATTTCCCATTTCTATGTTAAAGTCACCACACAAAATAAATGATTTGTTAACGTTCTCAAACATTTCAAGGATCTGATCTGTAAATAAGTCAACACCAGCCCCAGGCGGTCTATACACACAACTAATTAATATGTTTTTTCCCATTGTCATTAATGATTTCTATGGTAAGCATTTCCATCAAGTCACTCCCAGTTATCGTTTTTTGTTGAACCAGTTTACACTTTAGATTTACATCCACATAGAGGGCACATATGTGCGACATCAGATTCAATATCATAGATTTATCTTCCTCATTTGTGTCAATATTAATGTCCATATAACTATTTAGTGTGTTTTAAGTCCGTAACTGTGTGTATCCAACCTTACTTCTCCTTTGGTCCATGTTGACAGTCCTTCTCGGGCCGTTATCTTCCGCTTTCAATGTCCATTTTTATACTTCTCAAGTTCTTTCAAGTCCCTGATCATCCTTGATGCTCCATCATTGTCTCTTATCCACACATTGCCATTGCGTGTCCATGTCCCAGTTATTTTCCTCTGCTTTCTCAACAGTCTTGCTTCCCTCACGATGCCTCCATTTTTCTTTGTTTGTTTATAAACACATTTGTGCCCTTTAGTTTCCTAGCCTGTATTAGACATCATTTTTCATATTCCTGCTAATGAACCGTATTACAATAGCAGGTCTTATTTTCTCTGACTTTCTGGTAGCGTGTGACAAATCGAAATAGCTTCTTTACAGATGTTGATACTCTTACTGTTCAAAAAATCCACCACCATCTTGCTCCAGCAACAGCAGCTCTCCTCTCGGCGCGTCCTCTGAGGTGTCAGCGTTAGCTGCCGCCCGTGCGTAGGTCCGGTGTCGAGTCTCCAGCTCTGAGATGATCAAGTCCTCCCTCCATGTGTACTGTTCCAGTTCGTCGACTCGCTGTTCCAAGAAAGTAATCCTTTTGTCCTTTTCACTCATCATAGTTTTCAGGGTAGCTACTTCATCCACGAGTTTTGAGCAGCCGCTCCTGTTGCGATGTTAACTTTGCCAACTCTCCAGACATAAAGTTCAATGATCGCTTGATCTCCTCCATATCGTCTGCCTTTGGCATGTTCTTATCTTCTTGTTAAATGCTTTTCCAACACTTGTCTCTGCACAGTTTGTGCTAAGAATAGTGCTAGCACCGGTTAGCCCAGATGTGGCTAAGCTCTTCAAAAACAGGAAGCAGCAGTGACAGCAGACACAGTGAGGAGAGCCTAATATGCAGAATATTATGTATATACTTTTTTTTTCTTTCTGAGGGGACATTTAACTTGTTCTTCACATAGCTGTACCTGAATTTGACAGTGAAAATGTGTGAAAAATTAACTAGTTCATGTTTAACAGTTTGAATAAGTTATTCCTCACTTTCCAAACACATTTTCTTGCATTCAAATAATTCATCTCAATGAGCTATAGAAATGTCAGAGGCCAGAGCAGAAATTCAGAGATTTCACCTAAACAAGAGAGGGGTGAATCCTCTTCAGTACTGTGCACTCTTACTGCCACAGGATGGGGTGTAGACCTGTCGATTAAAATGAACTTGCCTATCATCAATACTGACTAAAATTAAAATCGCGACTTATCAATGTTTGGCACAGCCCTACTTGTAGTAACTAAAAACAAAAATAGATTTCATATAGTATGAACATCGTTTCATTGGTGCTTGATGGAGGAAACAATAGCACTCCTGGATTGATCTGACAATGCCATTATTTCTGTCTGAGTAAGCAACATCCAACAGCAGATGTGTAATTATGATTACCTAATCCACATCTGGCTCCTGAAAATTAAGCATTTGCCATCTGCACACGAGTGACTGAAATAGCACTGAAAATTAAGATAAATAAGGAAATATTTGCACGTTCAGCTAGTACAGGAACTCTTTAGGGAAAAAAACAAAATAGCTCCTAATAATATACAGAAAAATGTACAGAAATTCATGTAAATGATGCAGTGCTTTTTGTCTAAACAAGAATCCAATATTTACCCACATAAACACTTTGCTATCACCCAAACATGCTAGTGAGTGACAAGACAGTGGGCGGTGTTGTGAGTGCTACTTGAGACAGCGAGAAGGCAGCTTACCAGGCTAGTTAATTAATTGGCATGGACCCCACCGAGATATGTCAACATGTGACCCTGGCACATTGTTTTTATATCTATATATATATATATATATATATATATATAATATATATATATATATATATAAAACAATGTGCCAGGGTCACATTGTGACATATTCGGTGGGGTCCATGCCAATTAATTAACTAGCCTGGTAAGCTGCCTTCTCGCTGTCTCAAGTAGCACTCACAACACCGCCCACTTGTCTTGTCACTCACTAGCATGTTTGGGTGATAGCAAAGTGTTTATGTGGGTAAATATTGGATTTCTGTTTTAGACAAAAAGCACTGCATCATTTACATGAATTTTCTGTACATTTTTCTGTATATTATTAGGAGCTATTTTGTTTTTTTCCCTAAAGAGTTCCTGTACTAGCTGAACGTGCAAATATTTCCTTATTTATCTTTAATTTTCAGTGCTATTTCAGTCACTCGTGTGCAGATGGCAAATGCTTAATTTTCAGGAGCCAGATGTGGATTAGGTAATCATAATTACACATCTGCTGTTGGATGTTGCTTACTCAGACAGAAATAATGGCATTGTCAGATCAATCCAGGAGTGCTATTGTTTCCTCCATCAAGCACCAATGAAACGATGTTCATACTATATGAAATCTATTTTTGTTTTTAGTACTACAAGTAGGGCTGTGCCAAACATTGATAAGTCGCGATTTAATTTTAGTCAGTATTGATGATAAGGCAAGTTCATTTTAATCGACAGGTCTACACCCCATCCTGTGGCAGTAAGAGTGCACAGTACTGAAGAGGATTCACCCCTCTCTTGTTTAGGTGAAATCTCTGAATTCTGCTCTGGCCTCTGACATTTCTATAGCTCATTGAGATGAATTATTTGAATGCAAGAAATGTGTTTGGAAAGTGAGGAATAACTTATTCAAACTGTTAAACATGAACTAGTTAATTTTTCACACATTTTCACTGTCAAATTCAGGTACAGCTATGTGAAGAACAAGTTAAATGTCCCCTCAGAAAGAAAAAAAAAGTATATACATACATATTCTGCATATTAGGCTCTCCTCACTGTGTCTGCTGTCACTGCTGCTTCCTGTTTTGAAGAGCTTAGCCACATCTGGGCTAACCGGTGCTAGCACTATTCTTAGCACAAACTGTGCAGAGACAAGTGTTGGAAAAGCATTTAACAAGAAGATAAGAACATGCCAAAGGCAGACGATATGGAGGAGATCAAGCGATCATTGAACTTTATGTCTGGAGAGTTGGCAAAGTTAACATCGCAACAGGAGCGGCTGCTCAAACTCGTGGATGAAGTAGCTACCCTGAAAACTATGATGAGTGAAAAGGACAAAAGGATTACTTTCTTGGAACAGCGAGTCGACGAACTGGAACAGTACACATGGAGGGAGGACTTGATCATCTCAGAGCTGGAGACTCGACACCGGACCTACGCACGGGCGGCAGCTAACGCTGACACCTCAGAGGACGCGCCGAGAGGAGAGCTGCTGTTGCTGGAGCAAGAGGTGGTGGATTTTTTGAACAGTAAGAGTATCAACATCTGTAAAGAAGCTATTTCGATTTGTCACACGCTACCCAGAAAGTCAGAGAAAATAAGACCTGCTATTGTAATACGGTTCATTAGCAGGAATATGAAAAATGATGTCTTAATACAGGCTAGGAAACTAAAGGGCACAAATGTGTTTATAAACAAACAAAGAAAATGGAGGCATCGTGAGGGAAGCAAGACTGTTGAGAAAGCAGAGGAAAATAACTGGGACATGGACACGCAATGGCAATGTGTGGATAAGAGACAATGATGGAGCATCAAGGATGATCAGGGACTTGAAAGAACTTGAGAAGTATAAAAATGGACATTGAAAGCGGAAGATAACGGCCGAGAAGGACTGTCAACATGGACCAAAGGAGAAGTAAGGTTGGATACACACAGTTACGGACTTAAAACACACTAAATAGTTATATGGACATTAATATTGACACAAATGAGGAAGATAAAATCTATGATATTGAATCTGATGTCGCACATATGTGCCCTCTATGTGGATGTAAATCTAAAGTGTAAACTGGTTCAACAAAAAACGATAACTGGGAGTGACTTGATGGAAATGCTTACCATAGAAATCATTAATGACAATGGGAAAAACATATTAATTAGTTGTGTGTATAGACCGCCTGGGGCTGGTGTTGACTTATTTACAGATCAGATCCTTGAAATGTTTGAGAACGTTAACAAATCATTTATTTTGTGTGGTGACTTTAACATAGAAATGGGAAATCAAGCAGCAACAAATGTCTTTCGGAATTATATGGAAACAGTTGGTCTATGCCCAATGATAACTAAACCAACTCGTATTACTAGTCATAGTGCGACTATCATTGACAATATACCGTATTTTCCACACTATAAGGCGCACCTAAAAGCCTTTAATTTTCTCAAAAACCCACAGTGCGCCTTATAATCCGATGCGCCTTATATATGGATCAATATTGGTCAATTATGACACCCGTAGTCAGGAGGCGTCGCTGAAGTAATAGCGGTAATAACCCTTTAAGGACTGAGCACACTATGGGCCAGTATAGCTCACCTAGACCTAGACTTTTATTCTTTTTTTAGCCATAAAAATCATGTTAAACGAAGTATCAGCATTTGCTGCATTTTTTCCACACAACTACTTCTATTTTACACATCCATCCGTATTTTTTCTTTTATGCGTTGAATAAATGACCTGCAGCCCCGCGCTCTCATTCGACACCTTCGAGGGACAACAGAGGAAGATTACCGTAATGACGGTAAAATATTTAGATAGCCCCGTGTCTCCGCTTTGAGACGCTGTCTGAATTTACATGAGAGCACGACTGGTTGCGGAGTTACGCTGCTGGAAAGTCCGCAACCCGCTCTATCTGCAACGACAGGATCCGACGCTATAGGGATAACGGGGAGACGGGGAGACATACGCCACAATCTGCCAATGGATTGCGGATGCCTGGGCTGATATATGAGTCTCAACTATGGTCCGAGCTTCACGAAGGCAGGAATTGTCACTGAACTGTTAAGACAACAGCAGTGACGGCGATTTTGACGAGACGGAATCGGGCACTTTGAATGAGCTCGTTCTGTTCAACTCAGACACTGAAGAGGAAGAACTCGACGGATTTGTGAATGAGGAATGAACTGAAAAAGTGAGGCTTTACGTGTTTCTTTCACGTGTTTACAACTAAACAAGGCTGGGAGATATTGTGACTATGGACATTAACGTTTGAACAACGTTGAGTTATTGTTATTACGTTGCACTATTTCAAGAGTTGCTATATTGTGAATGCATTAACTTGTTTTGTGAGTTTGACTGACTTATCTGACTGTTTTGTTGACATTCCCTTCAGCGCAGCTCCATCTCGTGGATGCGTAACACAACCTCAGATACTACAGTAGTTTATATTCTATGCGCCTTATAATGCGGTGCGCCCTATATATGAAATTTGTTTTAAAATAGGCCATTCATTGAAGGTGCGCCTTATATTCCGATGCGCCTTATAGTGCGGAAAATACGGTACACAAATATACATGGTGACATTATCAGTGGTATCTTTAGGGCAGATGTGAGTGATCACCTTCCTGTATTTATTATCTATGAAAAATTGTGTTTTGATGAGCTTGCGCAAGATGTAACGGCAATGCTAATAAGAGATAAATCTAGTAAGGCTCTGGAGGCCTTCAGAGAAGACCTTGAAAAACAAAATTGGAATCATGTATATACAAATAATCTAAATAGTGCTTATAACGCTTTCATGACAACGTTTCTCAATTTATATGACAAAAGCTGCAAAATTACAAAAATTGTTGTACACGATAAGAAAAATATTCTTAACCCATTGATGACAAACGGACTGAAAAATGCATGCAGGAAGAAAAAATTGTCTTTACAGAAGGTTTCTCAAATTGAGAACAAAAGATTCAGAAATTAGGTATGAAAAATATAAAAACAAGCTTGTATCAATTATGAGAAGACAAAAAAAAAAGATTACTACACCAAATTATTGGATGAGAACAAAAACAATATAAAAATACTTGGGGTATAATAAACACGGTCTTGCAAAAAGGTAAGGTAACTTCAAATATTCTAAACTATTTTACAAAAAATAATGTAGATGTTTTTTTTGAAAGAAGAAATTGTTAACGAATTTAATAATTTCTTTTCTAACATTGGCCCAAATTTATCAAAAAATATCCCAAAAGAAAGCAACAATGATGGAATAATAGCTGATAATGTAAACAGTATGTTTTTGGAGAGCGTGCAAGCAATGAAGTCTTGATAATTGTTCAAAATTGTCCAAATAAAAAATCTAATGATTATACTGATATTAATATGTTATTAATCAAGAAAGTGATAAACGTTGTCATTGAGCCTTTCATATATATATGTAATCTTTCATTCAGCACAGAAATATTTCCAGATCACATGAAAGTGGCCAGAGTTATTCCACTTTTTAAAAAAGGAAATAAAAATGATTTCTCAAATTATAGAACTGTATCACTGCTTTTGCAATTCTCAAAATTTTAGAGAAACTATTTGTTAGCAGATTAAATAAATTTATTGAAAAATATGAAATTTTAAGTAAGAGCCAATATGGATTTCGTTCCAATTATTCAACCGCCACAGCATTAATGGACCTGGCTGAAGAAATCACCAATGCCATGGACAAGAAACAATATTTAGTTAGTATCTTTGTCTATCTTCAAAAAGCATTTGATACTCTAGATCATGAAATATTGTTACAGAAATTATACAAGTATGGTATACGAGGTGTACCACACAAATGGGTCACAAGTTACTTAACAAACCGTTATCAATTTGTCGAAATCAACAACATAAAATCAGAATATCGCCAAGTAATGTGTGGGGTACCCCAAGGTTCGGTCTTGGGGCCAGTACTTTTTCTCCTTTATGTGAATGATATTATGTCTGTATCAAATTACTAAATTGCATCTTGTTTGCTGATGATACCACATTATTTTACTCTGGAAAAAAAACATAAAGGAGGTTATAAAAATGTAGAAGATGAGTTTCAAAAATATTAAAATGGTTCAATGCTAACAAACTATCTATAAACATTAGTAAAACTAACAAACTAACTTTATGGTCTTTAGTTGTAAAAAGAAAGATTTAGAGGTAAGATTATTCACACAAGGATTACAGATAGAAAGAACAAGTGCATTTCATTTTTTAGGAGTTATTATTGATGAGCAGCTGACGTGGAAATCCCACATAGAGCAAGTAAGATCAAAAGTATCACAAACCATAGCTGTATTACACAAGGTAAAAGAGTCTCTCAACAAAGATGCATTGTTCTTATTGTATAACACATTGATTGTTCCATATATGACATATTGCATTGAAGTGTGTCTTTTACAGAAGCGTGCTATTAGAATTATCAATGGAAGTGGTTATAGGGCACATACAAATCCAATTTTTATTCAATTAGAAATGTTGAAATTTAACAAATTGGTGGAATATAGCATTCTCAAAACCATGTATAAAGCTCATCAAAAAGTATTACCAGAGAAGTTGCAAAATAGATTTCTAAAGAGAGAAAGTAGATATCAATTAAGAAGAACTGATTTATTTTCTAAGCCAGAGTTTCAAACTAAACCAAAGGAAAGATGTGTTTTAATCAAGGGAGTCAGTCTTTGGAACAGTCTTGAAAGTAATATTAAAGAATTCAAGTCCATTTATATGTTTAAGAAAAGCTTGAAATTATCATTATTAAGAAAGTATATAACTGCTATGTGACAGGATGATTTAGTGTTTTTTTTTTTTTTTTTTTAAAGTAGCTGTGCATCTAAGCTTGATTTTGTATAATGTAACAGTGCAACACACTGGAAGGAATAAGAGTCAAAGTTGATAAGGGGCAAATATTATAAGCTTTTGCTTCTTTCTGTGCCCTTTCATTCATTTATCATAATTGTACAAAAGCTGAAATACTGTATGAAGATATGTTGCATTGATTTGTTTTGTTTTAATGAATGAAATAAAATATTGATATGAAAAATGAAAAAAAAAAAAAAAAAAAAATATATATATATATATATATATATATATATATATATATATATATATATATATATATATATATATATATATATATATATATATATATATATATATATAGAGAGAGAGAGAGAGAGAGAGAGAGAGAGAGAGAGAAATCCCCCAGTAGCAATATGCACATACATTGGCCTTTGTATCATACTATGAATCATTGCTCTCTGGCTAGATTGCCACTTTGCTTGTACATGGCGCTGTGTTACGGAGATAATATCCAGTCCGAGTGCATCTTGTACATAGGCACACTTGAGTGAAGAGAATGTGACCACATGTTCTTTTACATGAAAGCTGGACAACAAAAGAGGAACTAAGGAGGTGGGGTGCTTTGATCATTTTCAAGAGTGACAGAATGGAAATCTGCTGAATAGAACACACGAGGTGAGAAAACAAACACAAATATGCACATTTAAAATAAGCCCTCTGATTTCTAGGTATATTCCAGGGAGACTTTACCCTCAAAGGATTTAGATGTTGTTTTTCCTATTCCTTTATATTCAGGTTTCCAGATTATTCACTTGATCCATGCTATTGCTGAGGTGTGCTGTTACTCCCCTTCTAATGAAAAAAGGTCATTCTCAATGTGGCCCTATGGCTTCCTTATCTTGACATACACTCACCTGAAGGATTATTAGGAACACCATACTAATATGGTGTTTGACCCCCTTTCACCTTCAGAACTGCTTTAATTCTATGTGGCATTGATTCAACAAGGTGCTGAAAGCATTCTTTAGAAATGTTGGCCCATATTGATAGGCAATTTAAACAATGCCCAATTTGCACTAAGGGACCTAAAGTGTGCCAAGAAAACATCCCCTACACCATTACACCACCACCACCAGCCTGCACAGTGGTAACAAGGCATGATGGATCCATGTTCTCATTCTGTTTACGCCAAATTCTGACTCTACCATCTGAATGTCTCAACAGAAATCGAGACTCATCAGACCAGGCAACATTTTTCCAGTCTTCAACTGTCCAATTTTGGTGAGCTCGTGCAAATTGTAGCCTCTTTTTCCTATTTGTAGTGGAAATGAGTGGTACCTGGTGGGGTCTTCTGCTGTTGTAGCCCATCTGCCTCAAGGTTCTGCGTGTTGTGGCTTCACAAATGCTTTGCTGCATTCCTGGGTTGTAAGGAGTGGTTATTTCAGTCAACGTTGCTCTTCTATAAGCTTGAATCACTCGGCCCATCCTCCTCTGACCTCTAGCATCAACAAGGCATTTTTGCCCACAGGACTGCCGCATACTGGATGTTTTTCCCTTTTCACACCATTCTTTGTAAACCCTAGAAATGGTTGTGCGTGAAAATCCCAGTAACTGAGCAGATTGTGAAATACTCAGACCAGCCCGTCTGGCACCAACAACCATGCCACGCTCAAAATTGCTTAAATCACCTTTCTTTCCCATTCTGACAATCAGTTTGGAGTTCCAGAGATTGTCTTGACCAGGACCACACCCCTAAATGCATTGAAGCAACTGCCATCTGATTGGTTGATTAGATAATTGCATTAAGGAGAAACTGAACAGTTGTTCCTAATAATCCTTTAGGTGAGTGTATGTTCCAAAGCAGTAACACAGTAAAGAACCAGGGCCATCAGAGAATAACATTTGAACAAGAAGTAAATGAACCTGTTTCTCTTATGAAGTTTTAAATCAGTACTGCTGTTGAAAACCAAAATTGTAATCATTTCTCACTTTAAAAGTCACATATTATGCAAAATCAACTTTTTTGAGATTGTAACCATGCTATATTGTTGTTCCCTTATCAAAAAACATACCTGGAGTGTGCTTCATTCATGCTTGCTTCATAAATTTACAAGGTAATTTTACAATTTCTCAGAAATGACTAAATTTATCTGATAGTTACACCACAGTTACACCGGACTAATTCTGATCATTTCTGCATTTGAATTATGTTTATAATTAATGCATAGTTTTATTAGCATTCATTCCGGCACCGAAATACTTTGCTGCACTTGAAACAGAGGTGTGTTTTTTTATTGTATTTTATATATACTTGATTTTTTTATTTATTTATTATTATTATTTTTTTAACGTTAGAACACTTAACATAGGCAATGTGAAGGCCATGTTCACTGCCAGATTGTTTGTGAGCAATACAATGTAATGCTAACCAGTCACATATGCATCAGGTTTAGTAGCCTACTAGTAGCATTAGGAACCTTAGGCACCCTTAACTAGTTAATATGCTCTATAGTAAAAAGTGCTTGGTCACTAGTTCCTTTCATGGCAACTGAAGTAGCCATCTCCCTAAAACTTTACATATATTTCGACTGAAAGGTTTATTTTTGGGAGCTCAATAGTAAGTGTAAAGCACACCATCTAATTGGGAAGTAAGCTCCTGGATCAGAGTAAGCCTTAGCGTCTGTTAGCGGTGAGACAAGTGTGACAAATCTCCACCTGTATGTATGTGTGAGTGACTGGGTTCCTGTGCGCCTCGATGCATATGCTTACACCTCTAAGATTATGCTAAGCAAGCTTATACAATCCACTTAGCATATAGAACGTAATCAAGTATTAACATGCACAGTCACAAGCCAAATAAATCCAGGATAAAAACTGGTGAAAGTGACATGAGTATTCTAGTCACACAATGAATATTTTATCAAGAAGCGGGTTATGTTTTCTAAAAATAATGAAGGCATAACTAATATTTATGGGCAAAAATGTTGCTGTAAATGTCATGTATACAGATCAGGATTTAGCTGCAATTAGCAAGATGATTAAGTTTATCAAATGTAATCATATGCTTATTTTTGATAAATCATAAGGAATTTTAAATTGGAGCACTGAATTAAGATTGGAATTTCTAACTATTTGTAAAGGCTTATATGGCCTAACTTGCTACTTGTTTAAATTATAGCTATAAGTTCTGCTTCCACTCATATCTCTGCATAGCCTCAGTCAGTGTTTAAGTCAAGATTGCCAATTTGGCAAATTTAGTGGCAATTAGCCAATATCACTGTATACACCCCCTTGCCAGGAAAAACAGCCATAGTGCACATGTCATTATATCACTATATTTCAAATTTCATATCATCTTCATATATATAAGTTATATGACCAGTGTCTTTGTAGACCCTCAGTGGTCCAGGTCTGATCCATAGCAAAAGATGAAGGTCAAATCTGTCAACTGGACAAATCGTTGTAGGAGTGAAGACGTTTCGCTGATCATCCAAGCCGCTTCTTCAGTTCTGGTGAGATTGCTGGTGGCCCCACTTCCTTATATGTATCTGAGGGGAGGAAACTGTAAACAGTTATTGTTTCCAGTTTCAGCTGAGACTACCCTATTCAGCCCTTAACGACCCTGTTATTGTTCTCATTGTTCTGGGTCTGAGGATGGAGTTATAGATGAAGGGGGGGGGGGCTTCTTTAGCTTCTTTAACTCCCCTCTCAAACATTTCTTTTCTCTGGCTAATATCTGAACTTCACTATCTTTAAAGGAGTGGTTAGTGGCTTTGAGATGGAGATGTACGGCAGATTGAGGTCCAGAGTGTTACGGCCCCTGGCCTCTAGCACCTTCTACCGTTACAGTTGCTTCTATTGGAGATTTAATAAACATCAGCTCAAATATTCCACTATAGAGAAAGAAACGTTGTCCATGTTGCTTGCTCTCCAGCATTTTGAGGTGTATCTTGGGTCCTGCTCTCAGCCTGTCATGGTACTTACTGACCATAACCCCCTAACGTTTTTGTCACGCATGAACTGGCCTGACAATGATTTTACAAATTGCAGTTAAAAAACTAAAGAAAAACTCCCGCACACTGTCTCACTCTTAATGCAATTTTATTCCATACAACGTTTCGGTCGCTCTGACCTTCTTCAGGTATCAAATTGCAGTTAAAAAATGTTTACTAGACGGATTATTCAAGAATCAATATATAGTTATTGTCATGCATACTGTTTCGTAGAGCCCCTTATTCAGTATAAAAGTCAACAGCAACATTAGGTTTGCAGTAGCAAGTTTAAAAATGAAAGTTTATCCGGGGCCCAGACTTCGTCCACCTCAGACATGTCCTCTAGCTCCTCTGGTGGGACCCCAAGGCGTTCCCAGTCCAGGCAAAACACTTAGTCCCTGCAGCGTGTTCTGAGTCTTCCCTGGGGCCTCCTCCCGGTGGGACATGCCCAGAACACCTCCCTAGGAAGATGTTCAGGAGGCATTCTGAACCATGCCCGAGCTCGGGCTCGGGCATCTAAGTCACATCTAATTGGTCAACTTTAATACCAAGAAATCCTTTTTGGATGCCTTCTGACCTTCTGGATTGTGTCTCAGTTTCAGTTCGATATTAAGATTTGTTTTTTTACAGAAATTTCCATTCATCTCTTTCTGTTTTTTACATATATTCATTCAGGAAATATATGAAAGCATATCGCCACAAGAGTGTGTAAATTACTCTATTAAATTGAAAGGGGCAAAAACATATATTGCTGACTGTAATGGATTCAGAGAGCAAACTCACTGGACCAGTAAGGGTTTAGTTCCATCATGTAAACAGGTGCATTGACCTGGTCTGCTACTGTTAACTCAAAGCTCACAGCTGCTCTATATGTGCACGGCATGAGACTGTGGTGGCTGTGGCCCACCCAACAAATACCTGTACCGATGTTGACTTCAAGCTGTTGCTCTACCTGTAACACCCAACTGAGTGATTCTGATTCATTACTTTTATTTGCTGTTGTTTTGGTAATTTAATCTGTGAAAGTGCTGGAATATCAACCTGATTTTAATTGTTGGCGTGTTTAATCATTTGAATAAAGTGATTCAAATGATTAGGCACATGATGAACATGAATTTGATGTTGGAGTTGGACTAAAACACTTTTTAACACACTTTAAGCAAGTTACTTGAATTCTAGACCCATATTGTATATTGTTTATATACAGTATTCAGTCAAAGTCTATTTTTTGATTTACCTTACTTTTAAACATTACTTATCTTTCCTATTATTATTCATTGTTTTATGCTGCATCTCACCACTGAAGCAAGTTCCTAGTTTGTGAATTCTGCTAACTGACAATGGCAATAAAACTTATTCTGATTCTGATCTGCTCCCTGGCAACTCAACTTTTAAATGATTGAAACCTGTGGTTAAATTTCACTTTGCACCCCATGGTCTTTAAATGATGACTGTTCTCACTGTCCTTAGATAGTGCCATTGCTTATTTATTAATTTTTCTTCTGAACTACACTATACAGTGGTCCCTGGATCAATTCAGTTCAATTCAATTCAATTTATTTGTTGTCATTGTCACAGAAGAACAACGAAATTACGTTTGGAGCATCCCATAAAGTGCAAACCCAGAAATAATAAATACCCCTTAAACCCAAGTGTAAACATTAACCCAGTGTGACTTCAGTACAACATGAGACAGCTCTTGTAGCAGCATGATGGTGTCAAGTAAGTTGCACAAATCAGGGACATACAGACAGGGACCGGAGAATGATGACAAAATGCAACAATGCAACCAGTTCAGTGTTATTAAGAGTTGGATGTGGTTTTTGTCCGTGAGAGGGGGGCAGAGAGGGGCCGAGAGGGCAGAGTTCAGGAGCCTCACAGCCTGTGGATACAGACTGTTGGCCAATCTGGATGTTCTGGCCCGTATGGACCTGTACCTTCTCCCTGGGGCAGCAGGTGAAAAAGATGGTGCACAGGGTGATGTTGGTCCCGCAGGATGTTGTGCACTCTTCTCAGACAGCGAGTGGAGTAGATGGTGCTGATTTCTGGCAGAGTCGTGGATCATTGTGTGGGTTACGTTACAATGTTCTCAAGGCAAAATCCACGAAGTAGAAAGTTTTATTTTTTACAGTTAATATATGTTTTAAGGCTGTAAAACCCCTCACCACACACTTTATACGCTTTTCTCAGACAGACATTAACATATTCTCACATTTTTCTCTTGTTTAATTAACTAATAGTGACTAAGGTGTATTTCACAGGTCCTCTGACAGTGTGTCTTTGTCCTGGCGCCACTTTGCTGTAGCGTTGATCGAACATTTATGTAAATTTGGTAAATTTGTTTGTCTATTGGTCTTGCTTGTGTATTTTTAGTGAAGACTTCCACTGGACTCTGATGTAAAAAGGGAGTTACAAAATTTTTGATTCACAAAAATGTAAATTTGCATGCATTATAATATGAATTAAACTTGGCTCCCACTCATTCTGTGCTGGCACGGAGAAGATCGATTAACGGTGGTCTGCCGTCCCTTGGCCAGTCGGGACACAGAGCACAATGCGCATTCATACACTGTAAAAAAGCGTATAGAAATGCCCTGGAAAATCTGTAAAACAGCGAGACCGCAAAGGGTGAACCGTGATATAGCAAGGGACCACTGTACTACAAAACAACAAAATTCCTAATAGAAATTGAACTCTGTGAATTTCTGACTGATTGACTGATTTCATACAAATTGCGGCTCCTCTTAATGCATGCCCTATTAATCCACCACCTTACATACAGTGGTGAAGTGCTGCTTGCTTCTCTGTGGCTTTAATACTCGGAGGATTTGAAGGGAAGCTGTTAGAGGAATTAGCAAGTGGTCTATGTCACGGTGGACTCCTGATTTCATGTTTAATATCCACCACTCCCCTCGTCTGAGCTTCCCCCGTGGGCCTGCTGAATATGGGCAGCTCTAAGTAGAAAAGAGTGTTATGTGTGGTTAAAGGGGATAGAGGGGATCGGAAGCAGCCAGAAATTGGCAATCGGCTTTTCCAGCTCAGACAGCGCTGTTCACTGCCGTCGTGTGGTGTATTGTAATATTTTTAATGAACCGTGGTTATGGCCCAGCCCTCACAGCAACAAATCAGCTCTGTTGGTAAAAAACAAACAAACAAAAAACACACACACAGCCACTTTAAGAGTTTGTATTATGAGCAAAGATTACAGTAGTTTTGATTTAGCAGAAACTGAAATGCTTTGCTCAGTC